>NC_056430.1:3212190-3468828 GCF_018296145.1 Oncorhynchus tshawytscha | reverse complement strand
ATGTAAAAATATGTGTATAGGCACATCCCCTTTCATGTTCATGTGTGTATGCATGTGTGCCCCCCCCCACCTCATCCTTGGTCCCAACCCTGCTGACAGACAGACACTAATACTTAGCCATCGGCCCTTTTACCAGTAGGCTCCCCTAGGTATATAAAGGTGGCCATTATGACCATAAAATAGTTCTTTTATAGTATTTGAGAGCTACAATGACTACAGACTCTTAAAAATGTACTTTATAATTATCTTTATTGATCCCTTGGATCCTGCAACAATAATCACTAGGGAACCAATTTATATTTAACAAAATATCCCAATTTCTTTTCTTCTCTTTGGGCTACCATGACCATGGAACCTGGACCAATAGGAAACAACTAAACCTATAAACAAAATAATACAAATAAAAAATTAATACATATGTACATAAATATATATATTATTTTATTTTCAAAGCCTCTTGAACTCAGGGTTACCATGACCATGGACCCTTGACCAAAAGAAACAATAAAATAGAACACAAATAGACCAAATTTAAACCAGACCCATCGGCTCAACCCTCCCAGCCCCCTTACACACGGGAGACTCACGTAACGCGCTGGACCACTATCTACCCCAGATTAGATCTGGATTGGCAGTAGGTTCAGTAGCGCGTGTTTCCTCCTAGCGGGTTGGGATACCCAAAAGAGGGGCTTTTGGGTTATGCGCTGCGGCTGGAGGATCGCGTCTGCCGAATAACCCCTGGGGTGCCCAGATAATGTCTGGCGAGGTATCGGACCCCACAGAAGAATTTCCCACTGGGGGACCCCCTACCCCGCCGTACTTAGCCTGGACAACCGAACCATTTTTTTTACCTGGACTACGAACCAATTCACTGTCTAGGGATGATATACCTCTGGAAACGTTACGATCCTGGAAGGGAGTAATTCCACTGGTCACTATTACCCAAAACCACTGAATTACCTACCACTGAGATGGTGGGGATGGAAACACCCAATTAACTTCTACTACTGCCGGACGTTTCATACGTAAGCCAGAGAAGGTTTGCCGGTTTCTAAACCCTCCATACACCGACCAAAAACACAGGACGTGACTCCAGGGGCGGATGCATGACAACCGTATAGAGGGCTCGCCTTCTGGGTTTTTGTCTGCTCAAACCACTGGCTGTTATAGACTGACCACTTGACAGGGACACATGGCAACCGACTGAGGTCCGGACCTGCACAAGGTACGCAACTCGATGGTTTTGCCTGATCCTACGCCAAGTATACCCATACAGACCAGCTGGATTCGACTAGACATGGGTTGATTTGGAATTAGGATCCTGGAAGGGAATAACTCCCAATCATACACATGATTGAAAACATCCAGGACCAAAGACTGATGAACACTGAAGTGAATACATAGACAACATGGAGCTAAAAAAGAAGGATCCGAAAGAAAGTAAACTCCTAGGTTGCACTATGCTTTCCACTTCCGTTGACATAGCGGACCTGGACATCATGACCATACCACTCGACATGGACACATGGCAACCAACCGAGGACCGGACCTGCACAAGGTACGCAACTCAAGGTCTTTGCCTGATCCTAAGTTGAGTTGACAGACCTACCTAAACTTAACCTTTTCTATACCTTACCCTAACCCTAACCCTAACCCCCCTAACCCTAACCCTAACCCCTAACCCTAACCCTACCCTACAGACCTTTAACCCAACCAACGGGTTAATCTACAAGTAACCATGGGGCCTAACCCTAACCCCCTAACGTGTCTAACCGACCCTAACCTAACCCTAACCCTAACCCTAACCCCTAGAAACTAACCCTAACCTAACCCCCTAACCTAACCCCTAACCCTAACCCCTAACCCTAACCCTAACCCTAACCCCTAACCCTAACCCTAACCCTAACCCTAACCCTAACCCCTAACCCTAACCCTAACCCTGACCCTAACCCTATAGCTTTCAAATCTTCAGCTTAATTCCTAACCCTAACCTTATGTCCCTACACCCCCATATCTAATTTGAATCTCTACACTCTCTATATCTATTTGAATCTCTACACTCTCTATATCTATTTTAATCTCTAGACTTTTATACCGAACTTTTTCTCCTAGACCACCGCTCTGAACTTGGCACTTGGCCTTTCTTCTTAGTTTAGAATTTCTGGCTTTTAACCTAAGCCTTATTTTAATGTCTGACTCTGGTCTTCCTTTTATAGCTTTTCTTAGTCATTTAAAGTATATAATATATAAGTCTCACCATTTATCCTTCGTCTGTTACTCATTGAACCTAACCCTAACCCAACCCTAACCCTAACCCCTAACCCTAACCCTCTAACTCTAACCCTAACCCCTAAAACCCTAACCCTAACCCCCTAACCCTAACCCTTAACCCCTAACCCTAACCCTAACGGCTCAATGAGCCCCAGCTGTGGGCCAATATGGGACTAATTGGACGGGGAAGGAGAATTCGACCATAAAGCTCACCTCGTTGTCTCTTTACGTGAAAGGACGTTTGGCTCAATGGGTAGCGCACTTGCCTGAGAATTGGCAGGGAAGTGTTCGAGACCCGCCAGGGTAATCAACTTTTGTTTCCACAGGGGCCTGGTAACCCAAAAAAGGCCCATAGGCCAGAAAGCCACTGGCCTGGCCTGGGACAAAAGCCACTGCCCTGGCCTGGGACAAAAGCCACTAGCCCTGGCCTGGTACCTACATATCACTAGCTGGGTTATACATGCCTTTTTCTGGGCATGAGAGGACACAGACAGGCATAAAGGTCAGGACTCTCTCTCATGGGATGAAGGGACAGACAGGCCTAAAGGCCTTACATTCCTACCCGGGTTACATGCCTCTATCTGGGCATCAGAGGACACAAACAGGCCTCAAGGCCTTATGTGACCTAACCGGGTTACATGACTTTTTCTGGGCATGAGAGGACACAGACAGGCATAAAGGTCAGGACTCTCTCTCATGGGATGAAGGGGATGAGTGTGTCATTGACGGACAGGCCAATTTATCGATATAATCCCGGAACCTCACAGGGCTTATGTGTGCCCCGCCATTGTGGGTCAAATTCAGTTACAGCCAAAACGTGAATAAATCAAAAGGTACACCTCCAATCTGGATGGGTTTTTTTTTGCACGAAAGGGCACATATAGACGAGCATTTCCATTGAATTAAAACCGTTCTTGTATAAAACATTTTAATTAATAGGAAATCGTGTTTCAAGTTTTGGGAAAAAAGTGAAAGTTACAGGGCACATAGGTGCCTGTGGATACGGAATGTTTTTTACATGCTGTAATTGTTGCCCATCACGAGAGAGGGTATGAGACTAAATTTGGGACCTCTAGCCCTTCGGGAAGTATTTTTAATAATTTTTTGAAAATGACAGAAATTGGTCGAAAAAATGACAGAGTCCACTTTTCACAGCCGTGCACCTGGTGATTGAAAATAGGCACCTGGTAACCCAAAAATATAATTACGGTTCCGTGCAACTGGTGATTGAAAATAGGCACCTGGTAACCCAAAAATATAATTACGGTTCTAAATGCACTTACCGGTGTTCCAGATATTCATGCCCGCCCTGGGAGCACCCTACTACTGCCCTCTATACGTCGGGGGCGTCCTGAGTGCTTTATGGACTGTTTAAAATATCCTGATGGATACGCATTGTTGTGCAACTGGTAACCCAAAAAATAAAATATGGTTAAATGCATTTAACGGTCATTCTGATTTTAATGCCCGCATTTACATTTACATTTACCGGGACTCCTAATATTACAGCCCACTATGGAGCCCCACTACTGGGGAAAATTCACAAGAGGTCGCCAAAGGTAAATCTATTTTAGAATCCTCCATATAGTGTACCTTTGGCGACCTCTTGTGAATTTTCCCCAGTAGTGGGGCTTCATAGTGGGCAGTAATATTAGGAGTCCAGGTAAATGTATTTAGAACCATATTTTTATGTTACCAGGTGCCTATTTTCAATCACCAGTTGCACATGAAACATAGTGTTATTTTTGAAAAGTTTGGACTTAGAACATTTTCACAACTATGGAGGATTCTAAAATAGTTGTGAAAATTTAACCCTAACCCCAAGTCCAAATTTTTCAAAAATAACACTATGTTTCATGTGCAACTGGTGATTGAAAATAGGCACCTGGTAACCCAAAATGAAACACATTTTTAATCATTTTAATGCTTAATGACACAAATACGAGGGTGAATTTCAAACAAATATGCTTTATTTAATCAGTTATTCATGGATTGATTTGTCCCTCAATCAGTGTCCGGGCCCGGCTGTCATTTTTGGGCAAATTATGGTACCGGTAGTGCCGTGCCTGCGTTTCTAGAGAGTGACACATATGGTCAGCCACAGTTCCTCTGTCTGTAACCGAGCCTTGGTTAAAGTTCAATGTGGCAACACTGCGTCAAATTGTACCGAAGGTCACTTTACTTCCAATCAAATCAAATCAAATCAAATCAAATTTATTTATATAGCCCTTCGTACATCAGCTGATATCTCAAAGTGCTGTACAGAAACCCAGCCTAAAACCCCAAACAGCAAGCAATGCAGGTGTAGAAGCACGGTGGCTAGGAAAAACTCCCTAGAAAGGCCAAAACCTAGGAAGAAACCTAGAGAGGAACCAGGCTATGTGGGGTGGCCAGTCCTCTTCTGGCTGTGCCGGGTGGAGATTATAACAGAACATGGCCAAGATGTTCAAATGTTCATAAATGACCAGCATGGTCGAATAATAATAAGGCAGAACAGTTGAAACTGGAGCAGCAGCACAGTCAGGTGGAAGTTGAAACTGGAGCAGCAGCATGGCCAGGTGGACTGGGGACAGCAAGGAGTCATCATGTCAGGTAGTCCTGGGGCATGGTCCTAGGGCTCAGGTCAGTTGAAACTGGAACAGCAGCATGGCCAGGTGGACTGGGGACAGCAAGGAGTCCTCATGTCAGGTAGTCCTGGAGCTCAGGTCCTAGGGCTCAGGTCCTCCGAGAGAAAGAAAGAGAGAAGGAGAGAATTAGAGAACGCACACTTAGATTCACACAGGACACCGAATAGGACAGGAGAAGTACTCCAGATATAACAAACTGACCCCAGCCCCCCGACACATAAACTACTGCAGCATAAATACTGGAGGCTGAGACAGGAGACTTCCAATGCCAAACTCTGCAAAGATTTGCCCCACATACTCACACAGATTACCGTAGGGTTGACCGCAGGATGTGAAAAAGAAGAGTTCTGTGTCTGAGGTCATTCCACTCAGATGAGGTCTGATTTGATGGAATCGTTTAAGCCAAGTGTATTCCTCCTGACATAGAACAATTCTGCACTCCCCGAAGCTATAGTTTGTTTTGTGGCTCGCTACGCACATCTGATAACCCCCACCTTCCGGGGTTTTACATCAGTGAAATCACTCTCACTAAACATGGTGACTGGGGATTGTCGAGTGCCATTAAATATGGACAACCGGCTGGACATGAGAGCTGCAAACCTACGCCTGTCAGAGCAGGTGGCTCGGACCTCAAGCCTACTGAGAACTGAAGGAATGGCTTGATTGCTTAGCTCAACAAAGCGTTTTAACTCCGCAGCGCTGAGCACCTCATCCCTGCAGCGTTGGCGGAATTTTGCCCTATGCGTTGCCTGGCTCTGCCGCGAGTCCCTGTCCATCTTCGCCAAGCAGAGTAACATCTTTCGAATTCCAACGACATTAGCTTGCAGACTATTCGGACAGAACTGAAGAAGATAACTCAGGAAACTTCGAACTTCGAACATCAGCTCGGTACATTTGTAACGTGGATGGTGCCAAACCACGGTCGTCACATTGACCATACCACTCAGACACACGTCTGTAGTTATCCAGAAAACACAGTCCTTCATCGGCCTTGCCCTCTGACATAATGCGGAGGAATTCCCGTACTCGGGATAGACTGGTGCGACTATTGTCAATTAATTTAACTGAAAGGTTTCTACCCTTAATATAGTGCATTCCTCCAACCTTCAATTCTGGACGACACACCGCCTCCTTCATCACTTTCGCTCTCCGTGGAAGTCGCCACGACGCAGCCTTGCTCCCTCGGTTCCGAGCATGGTTCACTACCGACCTGACTGGTTGGCTGCACTGCCGCCGACACCACCGCCGACTGCTCACCCTTGTCCACCAGCTGCTGCTCTACGGACAACCTACTTTCAACACACTGCAAAAACCCAGGGTTCTCCCAGGGCTCCAGCCGCGCTTCAACACCATTGTCAGGCTGCATATACTGCCCTGGCTGCTGTCTCTCAGTCGAAACCCGGCTAGATTGCAAAGCATGCATCCATTCCATAGTACCGGACCTAAGTGCATGGACAGACTTGACTCTAACCCTAAACCCTAACCCCTAACCCTCCCCAACACCTACTTCCCCACACACCAGACCACCCCTCACTACCCACCCCACCTAGTATGTCTCGAAGAAATGGGCTCCCCAAAGAGCCGGTGGTGCTACTGGAACTCCATTTCCCCTCTGAAACATCCCCAATACTTTCCTCTCCACATATTGGAAACATGGTACCCACCTCACTTATCTTGGGTACTAGGAAAAAGATTGGCCAAGAACCAATGGTTAGACTCTCTCCCCTACCTATACCCAGACACTCCACCCCAACATCTCCCAGATTATGGTATCGACCAACCAGACATAATTTGAGCACAAGAAAGACATACGATTGGCATATAAATTCACATAAACCGATCACCATTAATAGGAGATTCTAACCTTAGTAGAATTCCACCACACCCTTACAAACACAAGCCAACTACATATACTCCACAACAAAGCTACAGTCATGTACCCCAATGCCACCATCTACTGGCCAATCATCAACTTCTCACCCAACCTCACATCAACAGAAGGACATGCTGAAACATATCAACACATACATCACTACACATTACAATGCCCTACTGGAAATAGACCATTCAGATTTCATCACTGAAAATCATGACTACATACATTGGACACCAGCTACAGCAGCCAAAGTACTGAAACATTGGGCAACTCAGCTAAAGTGGTAGAAGAGGGTACGGTACGCGCATGGTGCAGCCCCTCCACCAACACACTAACATTATGGATCTCTCCACAGTATCTGTTCTGTCCCTTTCTGAGACTCGGCTGCTGGAGAAGGGACTGACGTTTGTCCCGACACTGATGCCGGACTATAGTCGGACTATGGGGACCTGCAAAGGGACATCCATAGGTTCCATAGAAACCTAAAGTTATTAGACCATTTTCACTACACTACTGATTTTATTACCCAACCATCCACTGAAGGATCTAAATGGGAACCCCCACTAAAGAAACTATCACAACCAATTAGAAAACTTATTAAAACCAATACACAGAGTATTAGAGACTTACATAGCTCTACCATTATAACTTCACATAACATTACACAAGACGAAAGACTAGCTATAACCAGGCTAAGACAAAACAAACATATAACAATTAAACCAGCAGACAAAGGCTCCAAGATAGTGATAATGGATAATCAGCCATATCTCTTGGAAGCCAATCGCCAACTTTACAATACACAACACTACACTCCCATCCCCACTTCCACACAGATACAGACACTAGTGAGACAGACTATAGTGGACCTTTATAAAAAATAAATTAATCTCACATAGACAGAAAGAATATTTAGATGGACCTGATATACCGAGACAGAGGCTTTACCTCTTACCAAAAATTCACAAAACACCAGAGACGTGGACTGTCCCCTTTCGGGTCCCCATTGTCTCAGATTGTGGTAGTTAGTCATCTCCAGCAGCTGAATTAATAGATCATTTTCTTATCCCATTTCACAAAAACATGCCAGTTACATGAAGGACACATATCACTTCATAGACACACTTTGTAAAATCCCAGTCCCAGCACAGGCATACCGTTTCACCATAGACATAAACTCTTTATACAAACATAGACAGTGGCAGTGGAAGCCGCACTCCGAAGATATCCAGATAGACATAGACCAGACAAACACATCTTACAGCTACTTGAACTGGGGCTGAGAAATAATGACTTTACATTTAACAACCAATACTATCTACAGATTCATGGGACAGCAATGGGCAAAAAGTTCGCTCCAGCATACGTAAACATATACATGGCGGACTGGGAGACTATAGCTTTGGAAAACTGCCCACTGCTACAAACGCTACCTGGGTGATATCTTCGGAGTGTGGAAACACAACCTACAGGACTTCACCAGACTCATAGACATCTTGAACAATCGTCATCCCACCATTACAGTTAAATATGTCATACACCCACATAGAATACATTTCCTAGACATCACCGTTTTCTTTCCAGACACTGAAGCATCCATAGTTTACCTACACACTAAAGTTTATTTCAAAGAAACAGACACACATGCATTACTCCACCGATCCAGTTTCCACCCCAAACATACTTTTAGGGGGATTGTCAAATCACAACTCATCCTATTCTACAGACTATGCACTCAACAGCAGGATTTCAATACAGCTACACACATATTATTTGCATTGGGGAGGAGGGGGTACTCAAAGCGGTCACTGACATACATCAAAGCTGACACACAAGCAAGCATCATCCAAAATCAATTGCCTCTCCCTCCTAACCTTAACCCAGGCGGCACTGTTCCTGACACTAACCCTAACCCTAACCTTAACCCTCCTAACCTTAACCCAGGCGGAACTGTTCCTGACACCAACCCTAACCCTAACCCCCCTAACCTTAACCCAGGCGGCACTGTTTCTGACACCAACCCTAACCTTAACCTTAACTCTAACCCCAATCCCAACCCTTACCCTAATCCCCAGGATCAGGACCAGAATGCACACAAGGACCACCAGGACACTGGGGCTAACTCCGACCTTCACCCTCAATACCACCACCACAGACCTCTGGGGAAGCCACAAATATCCCATTCTCTCCCTTTCCCTAACCAGGGTCTGAATCCCAATCCAATCCCCTTCCGCTACCCTCAGACTTTCCCTAGAAACACCACTCCCATCTTGGGCCTGAACCCCAGAGGCTACCTATTATCAGCACCTATTCCTACACAAACCAACACATACACTTACGACTAATACACAACATGCCTTCCCCACACTACAACCATTCCGACCCATCTCAGCATGCAGTAGGAATCCCAATCTGAAGGACCTCTTAGTCCATGCAACATTTTTGAACAGGCCCTATCCACCAGTACCCATGGAAAATCAGTACTACAGACAATTGACAAACATACACAACCCACACGCACACATCTTTAGCCCAATCAAACAACTGATGAACATAAACAGCACCAACATCGTCTATGCAATCACCTGTGCATTATGTCAAAAGATCTATGTGGGGGAAACTGGATCTACAATTTTAACATGTCTCAAACAACATCTGTATACAATCACTAATAATAAATTGTCTACACATCTAGTCACATATTTCCAAACACACCCTATTATACACTTGAATATCACTGGGCTAGAAACTCTCCACCTGAACCGTAGCCCAGAGAAAGGCCGCAGAATCCAAGTGGATAGCCACCCTTAGATCTTTGGCTCCACTTGGATTGAATGGCAAAATGTAAGTGTAGTTAAACTATTCATACATCTCATATTTTCAGACACACAAACCTCCCAATAAACCCAGAATGGAAACAATAACAGAGATCACAATAGGTGCAGTGCAACGCAAGGTGAAAAACCTCAAAAAACAGAATTTATCATAACCCCTAACCCTAACCCTTAACCCTAACCCTTAACCCTAACCCCTAATCCTAACCCTAACCCCCAAAGCCAACCCTAACCCTAACCCCCAAACCCAACCCTAACCCAACCCTAACCCTAACCCATTCCCCTTCCCCCCGTTCTGCTTCCACGTGTCAGAGGTGGAAGTGGATCAACCAACTCAAAACTAGAAACCTAGCCCTAACCCTAACCTTAACCATCTCTAACCCTAACCCTAACCTCAACCCTAACCTTAACCCTACAGATGGACTGTTTTATGCCCAACCAACGTACCCCAGGGAATTTCTACAATTGGGCAACCATGGGGTCTACAACTTTGGCCGGGTGCACCCGGACCCCCCTGGCTCGTGCGTCGATGCTGTGGAGTGCACCCATTCCGCTTCCCCCCCTTCGGCTTCCACGCATCAGAGATGGAAGTGGATCAACCGACTCAAAACTAGGATCCAGAAACAAACCCTAACCCTAAACCCTTAACCCCTAACCCCAACCCTAACCACTAACCCCAACCCTAACCCCCCCTAACCCCCAACCCTATAACCCTAACAAACAAAAACCTAACCCTATTCGGTATTAAGAATGTGTCCCCAACCTAACCCTAACCCTACCCCCCTAACCCTAACTCCAATCCCAACCCTAACCCCTAACCACTAAACCTAACTCCCCCATTCTGCAAGTGAAGTACAACCCTCCCCCCGGTCTCTGAATTAGCTTGAAGGTATCAGATCGACCTTGTGGATTCCTTAAACAAAAACCTAACTCTAACCCTTAACCTCTTTGGGCTAGGGGGCAGTAACTGCCTGTTACTCAGGCCCAGAAGCTAGGATATGCATATAATTGGTAGAATTGGTAGAATTGGATAGAAAACACTAAAGATTCTAAAACTGTTCAAATAATGTCTGTAAGTATAACAGAACTGATGTGGCAGGTGAAACCCCGAGGACAAACCATCCCCCCAAAAATAAAATTCAGCCTACCACTGTTTCCAAAGGCATTCATGTTTATTATGAGGCTAAAAGAAGAAGAGGGGGAGGAATAGGGAGTGAGATAGAGAGGGAAGCCGTCACAGCAGAGTAGAGTGGAGTCTCTGTGCGTAAGTAACACTGCACCTCCCTCTCTATACGCATTCACATTGACTGGAAACCCTTTCAGAAGCTACACTACTATACACTAAGCCTCCCTCCCTGTAACCCTAACACTTCAGAGGCTGCAGTACACAGAGCTGCGTCACATAACTATGATGAGGGAGAGGGGGAGGGGGACAGCAAACCAGAATACATATTACAGAGAGGAATAGAGATAGAGCGGCAGAGAGAGAGAGAGAAGGGGGGTAAGGAGAGAGATTGAGAGAGAAGGAGAATTGAAACGAATTGAGAGAGGGGGAGGGGGAAAGCCAACCACCATACATACTACAGAGACGAAGAGAGATAGAGGGGGAGAGAGATAGAATTGAATACAATTGAGAGAGGGGAGGGGGACAACCAACCACCATATATACTACATAGAGGAGAGATAGAGCAGCAGAGAGAGAGAAAGGAGGAGAGATTGAGAGAGAGTGAGAGAGCGAGAGGTGGTGGAGGAGAAAGAGGTGGAGGAGAGAAATTGAGAAAGAGAGAGAGTTATAGGTGGTGGAGGAGAGAGCGAGAGGTGCAGGAGAGGCAGAGAGAGAGAGAGAGAGAGAGAGAGAGCAGAGCTACAGAGAGAGAGAGAGAGAAGCAGAAAGAGGACGAGAGGCAGAGTGAAATCATCTCTTGCAGGCATTCAGGTTTCTGTCGCTGATGGGGACAGGCAGAGTAGCAGGATACCACCAGTACCTTATCGAGGGACAGCATCACCACATACACACCCTGCACACGCAAAAACACACCACAACACTCCATAGGAGAAGCTGGTGAAGCTCGGAGGGGGAAACAAGCATCTCTTCTCTGTGGTGTGGAGAGCTAGAAGACTGGACTAGAGCCTCTGCTACACCACCACACCGTGCAGGAGCCTCATCCAGCTCTCCAGGATCCTCTAGCAGCAACAACCCTCATACATAGCTCTACTTCGATAGTACAGCTTTTTCCATCCGACCATCCGATAGCTCTCCACTCCACTTGCAAAGCTCTCTCCATCCGACTAGCTCTCTCTCTCAAATTACTCTGGCAGCTCTCTCTCAACCGCTACCATGAATTTCCTGCGTCGCCGGTTGTCTGACAGCAGCTTTATAGCTAATCTTCCTAACGGCTACATGACAGACCTCCAGAGATCTGACCCTCCACCGCCTCCCCCCTCTACAGCCACCCCAGGAGTCCCAGCCACATCCCCAGGACAAGTTCCAGCACCAGCCCCCAACGCTGCCCCCCCAGCTCCAGAGTGTGGGCCACAGCCTGCCCAGGCTGCCCCAGCCCCGGCCCCTTCTTCAGGCTCTGGGTTCTTCAGCTCCCTGACCTCCCTGAGTTCCATCACTAATGTGGTAAAACAAACAGCAGTGTCAGCTGGCTTGGTGGATCAGAACCCAGCACCCGGGCCTGGTCATGTCTCCATGAGATTTAAGATACTGCTGGTCATCGACGAGCAGCAGTACGTGTGGTGAGTGGACACCTGGACGGCATGACTCAACAAATCAGCTCATCCTGTTGGCTATATGAGAACAGTCAGGGTGGATTCCAATAGGGCAGTAGGAACCTGCACAGGGCTTAGGGCATAGGGATAACCGTATGGATCAGAATACACACTCAGATTGATGTTGGAGTTGGGTTTGTTGTCATAACTGTCTTAATGTAAGTTGCTCTGAATTAGAGTGTGCTAAATATCTGAAATGGAAATGTAATGTCAGTTTTCATTGGTGAGCTGCAGGATCAGGTTGGATTGATTTAGGATTAGGTTGGACAACAGTAAAATATGACTGCACAAGATGCATCTGAGGTGTGTGAGCACTGAGCATTGACAATGATATTCTATTACATGAATACATCCTATTTCCTTTTCCCTTTTCCCATATTGAAATCAGTGTTTGAAGCTTGATAGTCAGATGGTTATACTATTTCAACACACAGCTACCACTCTATTCCCCGGGAATCAACAGCCCCCTGCTAGCTATGGCTAAGAGGGCTGTTAAGGATAGAGACATGTTATGTTATAGAGAGGATAGTGACATGTTATAAAGAGGACAGAGAGATGTTATGAAGAGGATAGAGAGATGTTCTGTAGTAAACAGATGTTCTGTTATGAAGAGGATAGAGAGATGTTCTGTTATAAAGAGGATAGAGAGATGTTCTGTTGTAAAGAGATGTTCTGTTATAAAGAGGACAGAGAGATGTTCTGTTAAAGATAGAGCATAGAGAGATGCTGTGTGATAAAGAGGATAGAGACAAGTTACGTAATAAAGAGCATAGAGCGATTCTATATTATGTAGAGGATAGAGAGATGCTATATTATAAAGAGGATAGAGAGATGCTATATTATAAAGAGCATAGAGAGATGCTATATTATAAAGAGGATAGAGATATGCTATATTAAAGAGGATAGAGGGATGCTATATTATAAAGAGGATAGAGGGATGTTCTGTTATAAAGAGATATTCTGTTATAAAGAGGACAGAGAGATGTTATGTTAAAGAGCATAGAGAGATGCTGTGTGATATAGAGCATAGAGAGATGCTGTGTGATAAAGAGGATAGAGACAAGTTATGTAATAAAGAGCATAGAGACAAGTTATGTAATAAAGAGGATAGAGGGATGCTATATTGTAAAGAGGATAGAGAGATGCTATATTATAAAGAGCATAGAGAGATGCTATATTATAAAGAGGATAGAGAGATGCTATATTATGAAGATGATAGAGGGATGCTATATTATAAAGAGGATAGAGAGATGCTATATTATAAAGAGCATAGAGAGATGCTATATTAAAGAGGATAGAGGGATGCTATATTATAAAGAGGATAGAGAGATGCTATATTATAAAGAGGATAGAGGGATGTTCTGTTATAAAGAGATATTCTGTTATAAAGAGGACAGAGAGATGTTATGTTAAAGAGCATAGAGAGATGCTGTGTGATATAGAGCATAGAGAGATGCTGTGTGATAAAGAGGATAGAGACAAGTTATGTAATAAAGAGCATAGAGACAAGTTATGTAATAAAGAGGATAGAGGGATGTTATATTATAAAGAGGATAGAGAGATGCTATATTATAAAGAGCATAGAGAGATGCTATATTATAAAGAGGATAGAGAGATGCTATATTATAAAGAGGATAGAGGGATGCTATATTATAAAGAGGATAGAGAGATGCTATATTATAAAGAGCATAGAGAGATGCTATATTATTAAGAGGATAGAGAGATGCTATATTATAAAGAGGATAGAGAGATGCTATATTATAAAGAGGATAGAGAGATGCTATATTATAAAGAGGATAGAGAGATGCTATATTATAAAGAGGATAGAGAGATGTGTTATAAAGAGGATAGATATATGTTCTGTAATGTTATAAAGAGGATAGAGAGATGTTATTTTATAAAAAGGATAGAGAGATGTGTTATATTATGAAGAGGATAGAGATATGTTATGTCATAAAACAATGCAGATAGCCCGGTTAGCCAATGTGCGGTAGCACTGGTTGACGGCCCAATTGAGGTAGTATGTACATGAATGTATAGTTAAAGTGGCTATGCATACATGATAAACAGAGATTAGCAGCAGCGTACAAAGAGGGGTTGGGGGGGGCACACAATGCAAATAGTCTGGGTAGCCAATTTATTACATGTTCAGGAGTCTTATGGCTTGGGGGTAAAAACTGTTGAGAAGCCTTTTTGTCCTAGACTTGGCACTCCGGTACCACTTGCCATGTGGTAGTAGAGACAATTTTTAGGGCCTTCCTCTGACACCGCCTGGTGTAGAGGTCCTGGATGGCAGGAAGCTTAGTCCCAATGATGTACTGGGCCGTATGCACTACCCTCTATAGTTATAAAGAGGATAGAGACATGCTGTGTTATAAAGGGCATAGAGACATGCTGTGTTATAAAGAGGATAGAGACATGCTGTGTTATAAAGAGGATAGAGAGATTTAATGTTATAAAGAGGATAGAGAGATGTTATATTATGAGGAGGATAGAGAGATATCCTGTTATACAGAGGATGCGTGGAGTGGTTGAAAAATGAGTTTTAATGACTCCAACCTAAGTGTATGTAAACTTCCAACTTCAACTGTATATGATATGGTCATTATTTGAACTACCTAGCCAGCTAATTTAGAATTAGCTAGATAGCTTACAAGCTAGATACGAATCAAAACTGTATTTAGAAAGTTGCTTTTAATTGCCTGGTTTGCTAGATTGACATATATTAAATACATGTTTAAACAAATAGGTTTATTGTGTTAAAACACACCAGTTATGCCATTTTGTACCACCAGGCTGCTGATGTCATGCAGCCTGTCCTTTTTGTGTTTATGATTTTTCATAACGACAAGTTTGATGTGGGACAACAATAGAATGTTAATGATGTCACTGCGACAACTGTATACAGACATCTCAATGGACGTAGCATAAACTCGCCTTTAGTGTCGAAATCTTTGGTTGTTTAGTACACTACTGTACTCTGTTTAACGATACTGAATAATTGTAGACAAAGAAGAGCTCTCCACTAGGTGTACCAAATTATTCAAGGGACATTTTCTCAAAAGTAGAATTACAGGTTTATTAACTTTCAAAGCAGAATAACTTTCCAATTGTTCCTCAACTGCAGTAAATTACATACTATTTTCTAACTCTGAGTCTCTACTTTTATTCCAACGTAAAGAAAAGTACAAAAAAATACATAAGACCGAATCGAGCAGGTCGGTCACATATTGGAGCTTATTCATAGTGTTGAGGCATCCAGTGAGAAAAACTGCAAAGGCTTGTAGGGATTCGGAATCTTCAACCCTAATTGGAGGCCTCTATAACTTCTGTCAGCCTCCATATGTTGGCAACTGCGGAATCGATCTCTGGGTTGCCCCATGGTGTATTGCTCGGTACTGCCTTCAATAGTATGTTCAAAGACACGTGCAAAGATCCTGTAGTCTAGTGGTTCATCCTTAAACACGGGTACACTAAAAGCAACATTCACCAAGGTATTCTCAGGCCTTCCCATTGCATTCAGGTAATCGTTCAATCATCATCTGATTCACGTCATGTTACAAAGTGGAACACAGTCGTATTACATGCTGAAACACAGCGATGTGTCACATCATGTTACACCAACCCGATCTCTTAGTTTCATTTTGGAATTTTCAGTATTATGAATGAATATTATATATAATATTACATATTATTTTTGATGCAATAATGACATGTGGTTAGAGGGATAATTCCAACACATTATGCTACACAGTGGAACACAGTAATATGTCACAATATGTTACACCGTGATACAGAGATGTCACATTATGCTACACAGTGGAACACAGTAATATGTCACATTATGTTAGACTGTGAAACAGAGATGTCACATTATACTACACAGAGAACACAGTAATATGTCACATTATGTTACACCGTGAAACAGAGATGTCACATTATGTTACACCGTGAAACAGAGATGTCACATTATGCTACACAGTGAAACAGAGATGTCATATTATGCTACACAGTGGAACACAGTAATATGTCACATTATGTTACACCGTGAAACAGAGATGTCACATTATGTTACACCGTGAAACAGAGATGTCACATTATGCTACACAGTGGAACACAGTAATATGTCACATTATGCTACACAGTGGAACACAGTAATATGTCACATTATGTTACACCGTGAAACAGAGATGTCACATTATGCTACACAGTGGAACACAGTAATATGTCACATTATGTTACACCGTGAAACATTGATGTCACATTATGCTACACAGTAATGTCACATTATGAAACCCAGAGATGTCACATTATGTTACACCGTGAAACACAGTGATATGTGACATCATGTACCAGCTCTGTGTCCCTGTTGTTTTTTCAGATCCCTCTCAAATATAAAACCATCCCGGAGTTTCATATGAAATGACAGGAATCTATTTTAGGTATTAAAGAACGCTGATTAACCGGAGGACACAACACAATTTGGCTCTGAGCTGCAAGACCTGCTGGGTAAATAAGCACATTTCCTCCTGCTAGTGAGACAAAGCGGAGAGAGAGTACTCAGTGCTCTGTTCTACCTTGCTCTGTAATGACATTGACTCTCAGTACACACACACACACACACTGAACAGACGCTGATGGGAAGTGAAAAGAGGCCGTGGGGTCCCACACTCTGTTCTGTTGCCCGGGAAACGGCTGCCTGATGCCCAGAGTAGTGACACGTGCTGCATCAGTCTGAGACAACGTCACATGACCTCCTCAGGGCTACTCTACTCCAGTCCACTGCGCCCTGATGTTATCAGAGAAAAAGGGTGAGAGAGAAAAGGGTGGAGGGAGGGAGGGAGGGAGGGAGGGAGGGAGGGAGGGAGGGAGGGAGGGAGGGAGGGAGGGAGAGAGAGAGACAGAGAGGGCGACACCTTTGCTATAGAAATATTAGCATGCGTCATTCGAATATGAAATGGTTTTTGGAGTTCCCACTGTTATGTTTCCATCTGCACCGCCATCTTTTTGGATGAATGTGTAAAACGTAATGCACAACAGAATGTCAACTACAATATTCAATGTTCCTCTCCACATCATGTTTTGGAGCAAACGCATGTTATCGTCATTCTATGGTGAATAGTTCATAAATTAACATTAAATGCTTAAATGCTTGGTATCAGGCAGAGAAGCCTCTACATGCAACAATTTCAAAGATTGTACTGTGTTACAGTTCATGGGTAGGCATTTTAAAATTTTTATTTAACCAGACAAGTCAGTTAAGAACAAATTCTTATTTTCAATGACAGCCTAGGAACAGTGGGCTAGCTGCCTGTTCAGGGGCAGAACGACAGATTTGTACCTTGTCAGCTCGGGGATTTGAACATGGAACCTTTCAGTTATTAGTCCAACTCTCTAACCACTAGGCTACCCTGCCGCCCCACATAAGCTACAGACAGTGTTATGAAATGTAATGTCAGGTAATCTTTTTTATTGTATATAACTGTCTTAATGTTGCTGGACCCCAGTAAAAGTAGCTGCTGCTGCCTTAGCAGAAGTTGACAGCAGAAATGTGCGAAGGTGAAAACAGAACTGTGTGAAGGTGACAGCAGAACTGTGTGAAGGTGACAGCAGAACTGTGTTAATATGTAGGCAGAACTGTGTGAACATGTGAAGTAAGCAGCAGAACTGTATGAAGGTGTGAAGGTGACAGCAAAACTGGGTGAAGGTGACAGCAAAACTGTGTGAAGGTGACAGCAAAACTGTGTGAAGGTGACAGCAGATCTGTGAGAAGGTGGCAGCAGATCTGTGTGAAGGTCTGAAGTATACCGCAGAATTGTGTGAAAATGACAGCAGAAGTCTGTGAAGACGTAAACAGAACTGTGAAGATATGAAAGTAAAAACAGAACTGTGTGAAGGTGTGAAAGTTACAGCAGACCTGTGTGGGGGGGGGTGGGGTGAAAATTACTACAGAACTGTAAGATGGCGCCTGACCAGAAGGCAGACGTTTTACATGCCCCCAACTGATGTGTTTTTTTTTATTGATCTGCCTTGTTTGTAGCTCATTTATTTACTTATTTTGTACATAATGTTGCCGCTAGCATCTCTTATGACTGAAAATAACTTCTAGACATTAGGACTGCGATTCCTCACCGCGGACTAGCAGAATCCTTTTTCTTCTTCCACGACAGTGACGAGCCCGATGATATACAGTTCCCTCGGGAACAAGCCCCGACCCCAGTAATCTGCGTGAAGAGGAGGCGGAGAAGGAGGGGCCGGAGAGCGGGCTGCCTTCTGAGGAGTAGGAGGCGATCAAATAAATCCCCACTTCCCTCAATTCTGCTAGCAAACGTGCAATCTTTGGACAATGAAATCGACGACGTGGAAGATTAAACTACCAATCGGACATTTAAAACTAACATCTTATGCTTCACGGAGTCGTGGCTGAACGACGACAATATCAACATACAGCTGGCTGGTTATACGATGTACCGGCAGGATAGACAGCGGCATCTGGTAAGACAAGGGGCGGAGACTATGTATTTTTGTAAATAACAGCTAGTGCACTATATCTAAGGAAGTCTCGAGCTATTGCTCGCCTGAGGTAGAGTATATTATGATAAGCTGTACACCACACTACCTACCGAGAGAGTTCATCTGTATTCTTCTTATCTGTTTACATACCACCTCAGTCAGAGGTTGGCACTAAGATATCACTGAATGAGCTGTATTCTGCCATAAGCAAACAGTTAAATGGTCACCCAGAGGTGGCGCTCCTAGTAGCCGGGGACTTTAATGCAGGGAAACTTGAATTAGTTTGACCAAATTCCTATCAGCATGTTAAATGTGCCACCAGAGGAAAAATAAAACTCTGGACCACTTGTACTCCACACACAGAGACAAATACAAAGCTCTCTCTCCATTTTACACATCTGACCATAATTCCATCCTCCTGATTCCTATTTACAAGCAAAAATTAAAGCAGGAAGCATCCGTGACTAGTTCAATAAAAAAGCGGTCAGATGAAGCAGATGCGAAGCTACAGGACTGTTTTGCTAGCACAGACTGGAACATGTTCCGGGATTCTTCCAATGGCATTGAGGAGTATGTCACATCTATCATTGGCTTCATCAATAAGTGCATCGATGACGTCGTCCCCACAGTGACCGTACGTACATACCCCAACCAGAAGCGATGGATAACAGGCAGCATCCGCACTGAACTAAAGGCTAGAGCTGCCGCTTTCAAGGAGTGGGACTCTAACCCGGGAGCTTATAAGAAATCCTGCTATGCCCTCCGACGAACCATCAAACAGGCAAAGCGTCAATAAAGGACCAAAATCGAGTCATACTACTACAACGGCTCTGACGCTCTTTGAATCTGGCACTTCATGCAAACCATTACAGACTACAAAGGGACGCACAGCCGAGAGCTGCCCTATGACACGAGCCTACAAGACGAGCTAAACTACTTCTATGCACCAGCTCTACCGGAAGATTGTGTGATCATGCTCTCAGCAGCCGATGTGAGTAAGACCTTTAGACAGGTCAACATTTTTTTTTTTTTTTTTCACCTTTATTTAACCAGGTAGGCTAGTTGAGAACAAGTTCTCATTTGTAACTGCAACCTGGCCAAGATAAAGCATAGCAGTGTGAACAGACAACAACAGAGTTACACATGGAGTAAACAATTAACAAATCAATAACACAGTAGGAAAAAAAAGAAGAAAAAAAAAAGAGAGTCGATATACATTGTGTGCAAAAGGCATGAGGAGGTAGGCAAATAATTACAATATTGCAGATTAACACTGGAGTGATAAATGATCAGATGGTCATGTATAGGTAGAGATATTGGTGTGCAAAAGAGCAGAAAAGTAAATAAATATAAACAGTATGGGGATGAGGTAGGTAAAATTGGGTGGGCTATTTACCGATAGACTATGTACAGCTGCAGCGATCGGTTAGCTGCTCAGATAGCAGATGTTTGAAGTTGGTGAGGGAGATAAAAGTCTCCAACTTCAGCGATTTTTGCAATTCGTTCCAGTCACAGGCAGCAGAGAACTGGAACGAAAGGCAGCCAAATGAGGTGTTGGCTTTAGGGATGATCAGTGAGATACACCTACTGGAGCGCGTGCTACGGGTGGGTGTTGCCATCGTGACCAGTGAACTGAGATAAGGCGTAGCTTTACCTAGCATGGACTTGTAGATGACCTGGAGCCAGTGGGTCTGGCGACGAATATGTAGCGAGGGCCAGCCGACTAGAGCATACAGGTCGCAGTGGTGGGTGGTATAAGGTGCTTCAGTAACAAAACGGATGGCACTGTGATAAACTGCATCCAGTTTGCTGAGTAGAGTATTGGAAGCCATTTTGTAGATGACATCGCCGAAGTCGAGGATCGGTAGGATAGTCAGTTTTACTAGAATAAATTTGGCGGCGTGAGTGAAGGATGAAGGAGGCTTTGTTGCGGAATGGAAAGCCGACTCTAGATTTGATTTTAGATTGGAGATGTTTGATATGAGTCTGTAAGGAGAGTTTACAGTCTAGCCAGACCCCTAGGTACTTATAGATGTCCACATATTCTAGGTCGGAACCATCCAGGGTGGTGATGCTAGTCGGGCGTGCGGGTGCAGGCAGCGAACGGTTGAAAAGCATGCATTTGGTTTTACTAGCGTTTAAGAGCAGTTGGAGGCCACGGAAGGAGTGTTGTATGGCATTGAAGCTCGTTTGGAGGTTAGATAGCACAGTGTCCAAGGACGGGCCGGAAGTATACAGAATGGTGTCGTCTGCGTAGAGGTGGATCAGGGAATCGCCCGCAGTAAGAGCAACATCATTGATATCTACAGAGAAGAGAGTCGGCCCGAGAATTGAAACCTGTGGCACCCCAATAGAGACTGCCAGAGGACCGCACAGCATGCCCTCTAATTTGACACACTGAACTCTGTCTGCAAAGTAGTTGGTGAACCAGGCAAGGCAGTCATCAGAAAAACCGAGGCTACTGAGTCTGCCGATAAGAATATGGTGATTGACAGAGTCGAAAGCCTTGGCAAGGTCGATGAAGACGGCTGCACAGTACTGTCTTTTATCGATGGCGGTTATGATTTCGTTTAGTACCTTGAGCGTGGCTGAGGTGCTCCCGTGACCGGCTCGGAAACCAGATTGCACAGCGGAGAAGGTATGGTGGGGTTCGAGATGGTCAGTGACCTGTTTGTTGACTTGGCTTTCGAAGACCTTAGATAGGCAAGGCAGGGCAGGATGGATATAGGTCTGTAACAGTTTGGGTCCAGGGTGTCTCCCCCTTTGAAGAGGGATCTCAGACGACATGAAAGAGAGGTTGAACAGGCTGGTAATAGGGGTTGCGACAATGGCGGCGGATAGTTTCAGAAATAGAGGGTCCAGATTGTCAAGACCAGCTGATTTGTACGGGTCCAGGTTTTGCAGCTCTTTCAGAACATCTGCTATCTGGATTTGGGTAAAGGAGAACCTGTAGAGGCTTGGGCGAGTAGCTGCGGGGGGCGGAGCTGTTGGCTGAGGTTGTAGTAGCCAGGAGGAAGGCATGGCCAGCCGTTGAGAAATGCTTGTTGAAGATTTCGATAATCATGGATTTATCGGTGGTGACCGTGTTACCGAGCCTCAGTGCAGTGGGCAGCTGGGAGGAGGTGTTCTTGTTCTCCATGGACTTCACAGTGTCCCAGAACTTTTTGGAGTTAGAGCTACAGGATGCAAATTTCTGCCTGAAGAAGCTGGCCTTTGCTTTCCTGACTGACTGCGTGCATTGGTTCCTGACTTCCCTGAACAGTTGCATATCGCGGGGACTATTCGATGCTATTGCAGTCTACCACAGAATGTTTTTGTGCTGGTCGAGGGCAGTCAGGTCTGGAGTGAACCAAGGGCTATATCTGTTCTTAGTTCTGCATTTTTTGAACGGAGCATGCTTATCTAAAATGGTGAGGAAGTTACTTTTAAAGAATGACCAGGCATCCTCAACTGACGGGATGAGATGAGGTCAATGTCCTTCCAGGATACCCGGGCCAGGTCGATTAGAAAGGCCTGCTCACAGAAGTGTTTTAGGGAGCGTTTGACAGTGATGAGGGGTGGTCGTTTGACTGCGGATCCGTAACATTCACAAGGCCGCAGGGATAGACGGATTACCAGGACATATACTGCGAGCATGCGGTGACCAACTGGCAAGTGTCTTCACTGACATGTTCAACCTCTCTGAGTCTGTAATACCAGCATGTTTTAAGCAGACCACCATAGTGCCTGTGCCCAAGAACACTAAGGTAACCTGCATAAATGACTTCCGAACCGTAGCACTCACATCTGTAGCCATGAAGTGCTTTGAAAGGCTGGTCATGGCTCACAATACCATGATCTCAGAAACCCTAGACCCACTCCAATTTGCATACCACCACAACAGATCCACAGATGATGCAATCTCTATTGCACTCAACACTGCCCTTTCCGACCTGGACAAAAGGAACACCTATGTGAGAATGCTATTCATTGACTACAGGTCAGCGTTCAACACCAAATCAAATCAAATGTATTTATATAGCCCTTCATACATCAGCTGATATCTCAAAGTGCTGTACAGAAACCCAGCCTAAAACCCCAAACAGCAAGCAATGCAGGTGTAGAAGCACAGTGACTAGGAAAAACTCTCTAGAAAGGCCAAAACCTAGGAAGGAACCTAGAGAGGAACCAGGCTATGTGGGGGTGGCCAGTCCTCTTCTGGCTGTGCCAGGTGGAGATTATAACAGAACATGGCCAAGATGTTCAAATGTTCATAAATGACCAGCATGGTCAAATAATAATAATCACAGGCAGAACAGTTGAAACTGGAGCAGCAGCAAGGCCAGGTGGACTGGGGACAGCAAGGAGTCATCATGCCAGGTAGCCCTGAGGCATGGTCCTAGGGCTCAGGTCCTCCGAGAGAGAGAAAGAAAGAATTAGAGAGAGCATACTTAAATTCACACAGGACACCGGATAGGACAGGAGAAGTACTCCACATATAACAAACTGACCCTAGCCCCCGACACATGAACTACTGCAGCATAAATACTGGAGGCTGAGACAGGAGGGGTCAGGAGACACTGTTTCCCCGTCCGATGACACCCCCGGACAGGGCCAAACAGGAAGGATATAACACTACCCACTTTGCCAAAGCACAGCCCCCACACCACTAGAGGGATATCTTCAACCACCAACTTACCATCCTGAGACAAGGCCGAGTATAGCCCACAAAGATCTCCGCCACGGCAGGAAGATCCAACCCAGACAGGAAGATCACATCAGTGACTCAACCCACTCAAGTGACGCACCCCTCCTAGGGACGGTATGAAAGAGCCCTAGTAAGCCAGTGACTCAGCCCCTTTAATAGGGTTAGAGGCAGAGAATCCCAGTGGAAAGAGGGGAACCGGCCAGGCAGAGACAGCAAGGGCCTTTCCGTTCACCTTCACACTCCTGGGCCAGACCATAATGCCGTTAAAGCTCATTAATAATCTAAGGACCCTGGGACTAAACACCTCCCTCTGCAACTGGATCCTGGACTTCCTGAAGGGCCGCCCCCAGGTGGTAAGGGTAGGTAACAACACATCCGCCATGCTGATCCTCAACACAGGGGCCCCTCAAGGATGCATGCTCAGCCCCCTCCTGTACTCCCTGTTCGCTCATGACTGCATGACCAGGCATAACTCCAACACCATCCTTATTAAATTTGCCATTGACACAACAGTGGTAGGCCTGATCACCGACAACAACGAGACAGCCTATAGGGAGGAGGTCAGAGACCTGGCCGTGTGCAAGGACAACAACCTCTCCCTCAACATGATCAAGACAAATTAGATGATTGTGGACTACAGGAAAAATAAGACCGAGCACGCCCCTATTCTCATCAATGGGGCTGCAGTGGAGCAGGTTGAGAGCTTCAAGTTCCTTGGTGTCAACATCACCAACAAACTAACATGGTCCAAGCACACCAAGACAGTCGTGAAGTGGGCACGACAAAACCTATTTAAGGGCCAGCCATGCTGCCCTGTTCTGAGCCAATTGTAATTTTCCGAGGTCCCTCTTTGTGGCACCTAAACATAAGACTGAATAGTAGTCCAGGTGCAACAAAACTAAAGCCTGTGGAACCTGCCTTGTTGATGGTGTCGTTAAAAAGACAGAGCAGCGCTTAATTATTGACAGACTTCTCCCCATCGTAGCTGCTGTTGTATCAATGTTTTTACTTATTTTTATTTTACCCCCTTTTTCTCCCCAATTTCGTAGTATCCAATTATTAGTAGTTACTATCTTGTCTCATCAGTAAAAATGAAATCAGACCTTGTTGCATGTCCAAAAATCTACCGTTTATATAGAAGTGGTTAAAACATGCTAATAATGGTCCTCTGAGTGTATCAAAAAAAGTTTGGTATAATTCCACTGGTATGCCATCCAGCCCTGGAGTTGGCTGTCTTTGTTAGGAAGAAATAGTCTTCACACAGTTCGCAATGAGCCAGGTCACACAGTTCGCAACGAGTCATGTTAGCAGGCAATATTAACTAAATATGCAGGTGTAAAAATATATATGATTTTAAGAAAGGCATTGATGTTTATGGTTAGGTACACATTGGAGCAACAACAGTCCTTTTTCGCAAATACGCACCGCATCGATTATATGCAACACAGGACAAGCTAGATAAACTAGTAATATCATCAACCATGTGTAGTTAACTAGTGATTATGATTGATTGATTGTTTTTTTATAAGATAGGTTTAATGCTAGCTAGCAACTTACCTTGGCTTCTTACTGCATTCGCATAACAGGCAGGCTGCTCGTGAAGTGCAATGTAAGGCAGGTGGTTATAGCATTGGACAAGTTATCTGTAAGGTTGCAAGATTGAATCCCTGAGCTGGCAAGGTAAAAATCTGTCGTTCTGCCCCTGAACAAGGCAGTTAACCCACCGTTCCTAGGCCGTCATTGAAAATAAGGTGTTCTTAACTGACTTGCCTAGTTAAATAAAGGTTAAATAAAGGTTACATTTTTTAATTTTTTTTTATTTAAACATTTTAAATTTGAAAAAAATAATAATAACAAAATAAAAAAATAAAAATTCGGCCAAATCGGTGTCCAAAAATACAGATTTCCGATTGTTATGAAAACGTTAAATCAGCCCTAATTAATCGACCTATAGTACATATGTTAATTTTACATTATTAATTGGAAAAAAAATCCATACAATTAGCTTCGGTTAGTGGAGATGGAGGAGACTGAAATTAAAACATATTCTTAAAGTACTTCCTCTGTGACTCCATCATTTGTAACAAGTTTCAATACATTTTTTTTGGTACCATTTCCAAATTTGGGCATTTTTTACCCTATATTCCATCCAGTTTGATTTATTTTTATAATATATAACACTGGATCTTTCTTGAAAAAGTTCCTCCATTTATTTTTGTTTTTCCTTTACATTACTCTGTACCTCTATGGTACAGTTTACCTAACTGTACTGCTTCCTTTGTTAATATGGACTCTTTTGCTCTAAATTGATTTTGTTTTATAGATGAGTACTGAATTGCATGGCCTCTAAAGGCACATTTAAAAGTGTCCCATACAATAAGTGTATCTGCTGTACCTATGTTTTGTCGGAAAAAAATCAGTTATCAATTCTTCTATCCTAGTTATAAACAAGTTATCATACAGTAGGCTGATTACATTTCCAATATCCTCGCTCATGTGAAAATTCTGTATTTGCCAATTATGTGATGATCCGACCGCATTCTGTCCCCTATCAACACTATCTTTTGTTGCCAGAGAGAATGACATAAGAAAGTAATCAAGATGACTAGCTTGATTAAGCTTCTGCCATATACAGTATATCTCACTAGGTCAGGGTATTTAAGCCTCCATATACCACTAATTCCAATATATCCATGACATTCATGATTTCCTTAAGTGCCTGTGGGTGATAGTTTGTAGTGTGATTTCCTTTACGGTCCATAGAGGTATTTAAATCCGTATTAAAATATCCCACCATAATAATAGAGTCTGGTGTTGCTTGTAGAGTTGATAAATGAGTTTCCTGTAAACAATAGATATTATATTCCTTCTCTTTTAGCCAGGTAAATACTGATCGACTTTTCTTATTATCTGCTAAGCCAGTATAATTATAACTGGCTATTCTTATTTCACCACTTACCATAATGAGACAAGATTCAATTCTGTTTATCAAAATATATGTTTGTAAACATACCATTAAAAAGTGACATGATGATTGAGTGTCTATATAGCTGTACCATGAATATTTGCGTTTCCCTAAGTAACCTCCAATTTTTCCCCACATTTTCACCTGCTAACACCCCTCCTCATCCCAAGCTGGGTTTTCATCCCAATCCCCGGCAGACCACCCCTGACCCATCCTTCGAAAAGAGCACACAGTGCCACTCACAGAACAGAAACAGATAACCGCCAAATGCATTTCCATCGCCCTCACCTCAATTTGTATTATATACTGTATATAGTTGAAGTCGGAAGTTTACATACACCTTAGCCAAATACATTTAAACTAAGTTTCACAATTCCTGACATTTAATCCTAGTAAAAATTGCCTGTCTTAGGATCATCACTTTATTTTAAGAATGTGAAATGTCAGAATAGTAGTAGAGAGAACAATTTATTTGAGCTTTTATTTCTTTCATCACATTCCCAGAGGGTCAGATGCTCACATGCTACCAAACATTAAATGAGTGTACTGTCTTTAAAATGGTTTAACATGGGTCAAACATTTTGAGTAGCCTTCCACAAACTTCCCACAATAAGTTGGGTAAATTTTGGCCCATTCCTCCTGACAGAGCTGGTGTAACTGAGTCAGGTTTGTAGACCTCCTTGCTCGCATACGCTTTTTCAGTTCTGCCCACAAATTTTCTATAGGATTGAGGTCAGGGCTTTGTGATGGCCACTCCAATACCTTGACTGCCACAACTTTGGAAGTATGCTTGGGGTCATTGTTCATTTGGAAGACCCATTTGTGACCAAGCTTTAACTTCCTGACTGATGTCTTGGGATGTTGCTTCAATATATCCACATCATTTTCCTCCCTCATGATGCAATCTATTTTGTGAAGTGCACCAGTCCCTCCTGCAGCAAAGCACCTACACAACATAATGCTGCCACCCCCGTGCTTCACGGTTGGGATGGTGTTTTTCGGCTAGCAAGCCTCCCCCTTTTTCCTACAAACATAACAATGGTCATTATGGCCAAACAGTTCTACTTTTGCTTCATCAGACCAGAGGGCATTTCTCCAAAAAGTACGATGTTTGTCCCCATGTGCAGTTGCAAACCGTAGTCTGGCTTTTTTTGGAGGGTTTGAAGCAGTGGCTTCTTCCTTGCTGAGCGGCCTTTCAGGTTATGTCGATATAGGACTTGTTTTACTGTGGATACAGATACTTTTGTACCTGTTTCCTCCAGCATCTTGACAAAGTCTTTTGCTATTGTTCTGGGATTGATTTGCACTTTTCGCTCCAAAGTACGTTCATCTCTAGGAGACAGAACGTGTCTCACTCCTGAGTGGTATGACGGCTGTATGGTCCCACGGTGTTTATACTTGCGTACTATTGGTTGTACAGATGAATGTGATTTCTTTTGATTGAAGGTAGGTACAATTTATTTCCAAATACATCCACAGGTCCACCTCCAATTGACTCAAATTATGTCAATTAGCCTATCAGAAGCTTCTTAAGCCATGACATAATTTTCTGGAATTTTCCAAGCTGTTTAAAGGCACAGTCAACTGAGAGTATGTTAACTTCTGACCCACTGGAATTGTGATACAGTGAAATAATCTGTCTGTAAACAATTGATTGGAAAATTACTTGTGTCATGCAGAAAGTAGATGTCCTAACCGACTTGCCAAAACTATAGTTTGTTAACAAGAAATGTGTAGAGTAGTTGAAAAACGAGTTTTAATGACTCCTACCTAAGTGTATGTAAACTTCCGACTTCAAGTGTGTGTGTATTATATATATATTTTTTAACCCTGTTTCTTATTTTCCATAATTAGCTATTCATATTTGTAGTAATGTCAGCAATTTATGCAAAGGATTTTTACCTCTCACCATTACCAAAATTACATTAAGGCAAGCAATTATTATATGAGCAAACACTTATTGTGAATCATCCTATATTGTCCCTAACATCTTTTACTCCCTCTCAACAGTTGTGGGACACACACAACCATTTTCCCCCACAACAACTATAGACTCAGATTCTCAACATTTGCACCAACTCAAGAAATGTCTTTATTTACGAATGCATATACAGTTGCAGCTGCATATACAGTTGCATGCAAAACTGAGCAAAAAAAACGGCAGAAATGGGGAGATTTCCTTTTTTTTCTTCACCTTTATTAACCAGGTAGGCAAGTTAAGAACAAGTTCTTATTTACAGCTGTGACCTGGCCAAGATAAAGCAAAGCAGTGCGACAAAAACAACAACACAGGGTTACACAAACATACAGTCAATATCAATACCAGTCAATTCCAAAATCTATTTACAGTGTGTGCAAATGTAGAAGAATAGGGAGGTAGGCAATAAATAGGCCCTAGAGGTGAAAATAATTTAAATTTAGCATTAATACTGGAGTTATAGATATGCAGATGATGATGTGCAAGTATGTACAATGTGCAAATATGATATGCAAATATGTACATATTCTTATTAATTATTTTACAATTGTGTGTATAAGGTAGTTGTTGTGAAATTGTTAGATTACTTGTTAGATATTACTGCATGGTCGGAACTAGAAGCACAAGCATTTCGCTACACTCGCATTATCATCTGCTAACCATATGCATGTGACCAATAAAATTTGATTTGATTTATTTAGAGATCCTGGGGTGCAAAAGAGCAAGAGGGTAAGTAATAATATGGGGATGAGGTAGTTGGGTGTGCTATTCACGGATTGGCAGTGTACAGGTACTGTGATCGGTAAGCTGCTCAGACAGCTGATGCTTAAAGTCAGAGAGGGAGATACAAGACTCCAGCTTCATAGATTTTTGCAATTCGTTACAGTCAGTGGCAGCAGAGAACTCGAAGGAAAGGCGGCCAAAGTAAGAATTGGCTTTGGGGATGACCAGTGCAATATACCTGCTGAAGCTTGTGCTATGGGTGGGAGTTGCTATGGTGACCAGTGAGCTGAGATAAGGCAGGGCTTTACCTAGCAAAGACTTATAGATGGCCTGGAGCCTGTGTGTTTGGCGACGTATATCTAGTGAGGCCCAGCCAACAAGAGCATACAGTTCGCAATGGTGGGTAGTATATGGGGCTTTGGTGATACGGATGGCATTGTGATAGACTACATCCAATTTGCTGAGTAGAGTGTTGGGGGCTATTTTGTAAATTACATCATCGAAGTGAAGGATCGGTAGGATAGTTTTACGAGGGTATGTTTGGCAGCATGAGTGAAGGAGGCTTTGTTGCAAAATAGGAAGACGATTTTAGATTTAATTTTGGATTGGAGATGCTTAATGTGAGTCTGGAAGGAGAGTTTACAGTCTAACCAGACACCTAGGTATTTGTACTTGTCCACATATTCTAGGTCAGAACCGTGCAGAGTAGTGATGCTAGTCGGGCGGGAGGTTGCTGGCTGCAATCGGTTGAAGAGCATGCACTTAGTTTTACTAGCATTTAAAAGCAGTTGGATGCCACGGAAGGAGTGTTGTATGTCGTTGAAGAACGTTTGGAGGTTTGTTAGCACAGTGTCCAAAGAGGGGCCAGAAGTATACCAAATGGTGTCGTCTGTGTAGAGATGGATCAGAGAATCACCACCAGCATGAGCGACTTCATTGATATATTAACCATGGTCACATCCTAGATGATGGTGAGATATACCCCCTTCCCCCTTCCCCTGAAACACCCATAACATGGTCCCCCGTAGTGACCATATTCCCAAGCATCTCTGTGCAGTCAGACCTTTGATTTTGTGCCTCCAGGGCCACAATAATATGCCCTCTCTCTGAATGTCCGAGTGTGACCCCCTCCCCATGGGTTACTGCAGCTAGTGTTGCCAGCACTGCCGCTGCCTCAGTGGAGGCACCCCACCGGAATCCCCACCAGCTAGGTACAAGGCCGCAAGGTTCTCATTAGCAGTTTTGAGAATTTCCTTGTATATTATGCTCTCCCTTTAGGGGACTTTGGCTTTGCAGGACCAACTCTGCCAAGCAGGCTCAGAATCTTGAGGGGGCAGTGCTGCTCTAGGTCTCTGACTGCATTTTGGGTGCATACAGACTGCTTACAGCAGGCCCATAAAACAGTTAGGGACTTCTCCTTAGTATCTGGGTCGTTCAGGTGGATGTCTATGGTATAGGGTTGTGGACTGTTCCATCAATATATGACCAAAAATAAATAAATCAGATGTATATATATATTTTTTAAATGTAATTCCCCATGATAGGACAATAAAGTAGATGTATAATTTATTTTAAAACACTGTTCCACCATGATGTGGACCGCATTATCTACCAAGAGAATTCTCTTCGATTATAATAACAGCCGTATATATTCCCCCCCAAGCAGACACATCGATGGCTCTGAACGAACTTTATTTGACTCTTTGCAAACTGGAATCCATACATCCTGAGGCTGCATTCATTGTAGCTGGGGATTTTAACAAGGCTAATCTGAAAACAAGACTCCCTAAATTGTATCAGCATATCGATTGCGCAACCAGGGCTGAAAAAACCTTGGATCATTGTTACTCTAACTTCCGCGACGCATATAAGGCCCTGCCCCGCCCTCCTTTCGGAAAAGCTGACCACGACTCCATTTTGCTGATCCCTGCCTACAGACAGAAACTAAAACAAGAAGCTCCCACGCTGAGGTCTGTCCAACGCTGGTCCGACCAAGCTGATTCCACACTCCAAGACTGCTTCCATCACGTGGACTGGGATATGTTTCGTATTGCGTCAGAAAACAACATTGACGAATACGCTGATTCGGTGTGCGAGTTCATTAGAACGTGCATTGAAGATGTCGTTCCCATAGCAACGATTAAAACATTCCCTAACCAGAAACCGTGGATTGATGGCAGCATTCGTGTGAAACTGAAAGCGCGAACCACTGCTTTTAATCAGGGCAAGGTGTCTGGTAACATGTCCGAATACAAACAGTGCAGCTATTCCCTCCACAAGGCTATCAAACAAGCTAAGCGTCAGTATAGAGACAAAGTAGAATCTCAATTCAACGGCTCAGACACAAGAGGTATGTGGCAGTGTCTACAGTCAATCACGGACTACAAGAAGAAAACCAGCCCAGTCACGGACCAGGATGTCTTGCTCCCAGGCAGACTAAATAACTTTTTTGACCGCTTTGAGGACAATACAGTGCCACTGACACGGCCTGCAACGAAAACATGCGGACTCTCCTTCACTGCAGCCGAGGTGAGTAAAACATTTAAACTTGTTAACCCTCACAAGGCTGCAGGCCCAGACGGCATCCCCAGCCGCGCCCTCAGAGCATGCGCAGACCAGCTGGCCGGTGTGTTCATGGACATATTCAATCAATCCCTATACCAGTCTGCTGTTCCCACATGCTTCAAGAGGGCCACCATTGTTCCTGTTCCCAAGAAAGCGAAGGTAACTGAGCTAAATGACAACCGCCCCGTAGCACTCACTTCCGTCATCATGAAGTGCTTTGAGAGACTAGTTAAGGACCATATCACCTCCACCCTACCTGACACCCTAGACCCACTCCAATTTGCTTACCGCCCAAATAGGTCCACAGACGATACAATCTCAACCACACTGCACACTGCCCTAACCCATCTGGACAAGAGGAATACCTATGTGAGAATGCTGTTCATCGACTACAGCTTGGCATTCAACACCATAGTACCCTCCAAGCTCGTCATCAAGCTCGAGACCCTGGGTCTCGACCCCGCCCCTGTGCAACTGGGTACTGGACTTCGTGACGGGCCGCCCCCAGGTGGTGAGGGTAGGCAACAACATCTCCACCCCGCTGATCCTCAACACTGGGGCCCCACAAGGGTGCGTTCTGAGCCCTCTCCTGTACTCCCTGTTCACCCACGACTGCATGGCCACGCACGCCTCCAACTCAATCATCAAGTTTGCGGACGACACAACAGTGGTAGGCTTGATTACCAACAACGACGAGACGGCCTACAGGGAGGAGGTGAGGGCCCTCGGAGTGTGGTGTCAGGAAAATAACCTCACACTCAACGTCAACAAAACTAAGGAGATGATTGTGGACTTCAGGAAACAGCAGAGGGAACACCCCCTATCCACATCGATGGAACAGTAGTGGAGAGGGTAGTAAGTTTTAAGTTCCTCGGCATACACATCACAGACAAACTGAATTGGTCCACTCACACAGACAGCATCGTGAAGAAGGCGCAGCAGCACCTCTTCAACCTCAGGAGGCTGAAGAAATTCGGCTTGTCACCAAAAGCACTCACAAACTTCTACAGATGCACAATCGAGAGCATCCTGGCGGGCTGTATCACCGCCTGGTACGGCAATGCTCCACCCACAACCGTAAGGCTCTCCAGAGGGTAGTGAGGTCTGCACAACGCATCACCGGGGGCAAACTACCTGGCCTCCAGGACACCTACACCACCCGATGTTACAGGAAGGCCATAAATATCATCAAGGACAACAACCACCCGAGCCACTGCCTGTTCACCCCGCTATCATCCAGAAGGCGAGGTCAGTACAGGTGCATCAAAGCTGGGACCGAGAGACTGAAAAACAGCTTCTATCTCAAGGCCATCAGACTGTTAAACAGCCACCACTAACATTGAGTGGCTGCTGCCAACACACTGACTCAACTCCAGCCACTTTAATAATGGGAATTGATGGGAAATTATGTAAAATATATCACTAGCCACTTTAAACAATGCTACCTAATATAATGTTTACATACCCTACATTATTCATCTCATATGTATACGTATATACTGTACTCTATATCATCTACTGCATCCTTATGTAATACATGTATCACTAGCCACTTTAACTATGCCACTTTGTTTACATACTCATCTCATATGTATATACTGTACTCGATACCATCTACTGTATCTTGCCTATGCTGCTCTGTACCATCACTCATTCATACATCTTTATGTACATATTCTTTATCCCCTTACACTGTGTATAAGACAGTAGTTTTTGGGGGAATTGTTGGATTATTATTGCATTGTCGGAACTAGAAGCACAAGCATTTCGCTACACTCGCATTAACATCTGCTAACCATGTGTATGTGACAAATAAAATTTGATTTGATTTGATTTGATAGGACAATAAATAAATTAGATGTATAATTTATTTTAAAACACTGTTCCACCACGATAGGACAATAAATAAATAAGATGTATAATTCATTATAAAATGTATATCCCTCATATGTACAACACTGAAAGCTCTCTCACAACCCCTGCTCACAGAAATACATTGGTTCAACCATTTCCTTTCTCACTCAACGCCACACTTTCTCAAACACCACACTCAATACATACACACAGATTCTTCTGTTTTTATCGCAACCATGTTGAATTTGTCCCTTTGTGTTCCAATTAGTTATATTTGAACATAGAAAAGCTATAATGTTTGTTGTATTATTACAATCCATAACAGGACTAGAATTGTGCATTTCATTATTTGCCTCCTCTATGAGAACTTTGTAATTTAAAACAAGCCATGGAGTAGTCTGTGTCTCCCAAAGTTTTGTCACAAAAACTGTTGTTTTAAATGGCAGACTGAAGGGTGGGTGCAGCGGCAGGTGCCGCTTATCATACGAATGCTGTTATTTTATCTAAAACATCAGGTGTACGCCGACCCCAGCTAAGTAACTAATGCAAAGATTTAAAGCGTAATTATGGGTTTTATCTCCAGTACTTTGCCATGATTGTCAGTTATGTAGCTGCTCTACTGATAATCTCAGTGTGTCCTTGCTGGGATGACACAAATCTACTGCCGGAGAATACCAACCCCAAACACATTGGTTCACCATTCCACGGGAGTGGACAGTACACAGCATACCATAATGTTCTGAATAATGGCCAAGTCTACCTCGCTCCCTATTCTACTGAACCGCTTAGGCGTAACAAATACAAGTCCAACATTTATCGGAAACTGTTAAACTACCTGTTCACTACCCTCCTGCTCTCCGGGAAGTCGCTATATGTCGCTATATGCGATCTCTGACTCTGCTTCTGGTACGGAAGCTGTTTTAATTAGTTCCCCGCCTCCAGTGCAGGTGGGAGGGATAGTTAATTGCACTACCAAACTGCCCCTAATCAAAACGAAACAAAACGGTTAACCCAGCAGTCAGAAAACCTAACTTTTTCAATGTGTCAATCCCTCTCGAGTCATCTGGGACCCACGAGGTAAGACCAAGGGACTACTAGGGGGCACTTGAACATTTGTAGTGTCGTTCCAAAAAGTGATCAAATTCAACATCTACTCACAGACTCCAACCTTGACTTCCTCTGCCTCTCAGAGACATGGCTCCATAGAAACTCTCCATCTGCTGCTTTGATTGTGATTGGCTACAATGTTTTCAGGAGAGACAGGATTGAAGGAAGAGGAGGGGGTGTGATGATTTACATTAAAGAACATATCCGATGTAAACAAATTGAGTGGTCATGTGATAATGAACTAGAATGTATTGGTCTGAATATTACACTGTCTCCCCAAATGTATTTTATCCTTAGTGGAATGTGTAGACCACCTTGTACCAAAAGTGTGTTTTTTGATCAGTTTAACATGCTTAGGGATTGGGATTTTGGGAAAGAGATCATCTTAATGGGAGATTTTAATATTAATTATGAAGACAAGTCTTGTAGGAAATCCCTCAAACGGATCACTAATACCTTTGACCTTACACAGCTAGTTAAAGGGCCATCCAGGGTGACTTGTTGCTCTGGACCTAAGGAAGGCTTGTGATACTGTTAACCATGAGGTTCTCATCACAAAATTGTCCAAAGTCCAACTTTTCCCCCTACGCCTTGAGATGGATGAATTCATACCTCGAAGGCAAAACTCAGTGTGTCAGAGTGAACAATGAGCTGTCGCCCACTCTTAGCTATGATGTGGGCGTGCCCCAAGGGTCAATACTGGGGCCCCTCCTGTTCAGCCTGTACATTAACTCTATCCTCCTGATTCCTGCTTACAAGCAAAAACTAAAGCAGGCCTCCAAGTCAAGAAAGATTTACTATTTTAATCACCGGTAAAGGTCAAAACCGATCTTTTAACTTCTTAGGGCTGAAATCCTGTTAACGGGATCTATATGACAACAGCCAGTAAAAGTGCAGGGCGCCAAATTCAAAACAGAAATCTCATAATTAAAATTCCTCAAACATACATGGACCTTATACCATTTTAAAGGTAATCTTGTTGTTATATCTTGTTGTCTGATTTCAAATAGGGTTTACAGCGAAAGCACCACAAACGATTATGTTAGGTTAGAGCCACAGAAAAACACAGCCATTTTCCAGCCAAAGAGAGGAGTCACACAAAGCACAAATATAGATAAAATTAATCACTAACCTTTGATCTTCATCAGATGAAACTCATAGGACTTCATGTTACACAATACATGTATGTTTTGTTTGATAAAGTTCATATTTATAAATAAAAAAATCTGAGTTTACATTGTAGCATTATGTTCAGTAGTTCCAAAAACATCCGGTGATTTTGCAGAGAGCCATATCAATTTACAGAAATACTCATTATAAATGTTGATAAATACAAGTGTTATGCATGGAACTTTAGATAGACTTCTCCTTAATGAAACTGCTGTGTCAGATTTCAAAAAAGCTTTACGGAAAAAGCAAACCATGCAATCTGAGAATGGCGCTCAGACAAGAAATACATATATGTGCCATGTTGGAGTCAACAGAAGTCAGAAATAACATTATAAATATTCACTTACCTTTGATGATCTTCATCAGAATGCACTCCCAGGAATCCCAGTTCCATAATAAATGTTTGATTTGTTCGATAATGTCCATCATTTACATCCAAATAGCTACTTTTGTTAGCGCGTTTGGTAAACAAATCAAAACTCACGAAGCGCGTTCACTAGTTGCAGATGAAATATCAAAAGTTTCGTTACAGAAACTTCAGAGTGTTTTCTATCAAAATATACTAATAATATGCATATTGTGGCAAACCTCTTCAAGGTTAGGAGCGTTTGTCACAAATTAAGTGGTAAACTGTCACCAAATCACCCAAGAATGAGAGTTCTTTCGAACAGGACAGTACCTGTGTGTTTGTTTCTCCGTCCTGGTCCACCCAGGCCGTAGGCGAGGTCAAGGATAGCAGGGTTCGGTACACGAATCGGGTTCTCGGTAGGTCCAGGTCCAAACGCCAACAGGTAAGTCCAAAACAATCCAGCTCATACACGGTAAATCCAGCCAATCTCTATTGTCTCTTTCTCTATTGTTCATAGATCCTTCCAGCCCTCTCTCTCTCCCTTCCTGGTTTTTCTTGACCCTTTATCTGTGGGTCGGCTCCACCTTCTGAGGGTTCCCCTTGCATCTGGGACTTGTAGATTTGGCGGTCGGCCATTTTGTGATCTGTAGTTCTGATCGGGGTGGCCAGTTTATTAGTTCTGCTCTCACATATCTGCAATTTATCACTCGACCCCCTTCTTTGCCACACATCTCCCCCCCTAGATCCGACCCCCTAGGTTGGGCTACCGCAGCAAAATATGTGTGCATGAGGGATAACCCATCCACGTTTCCCATTTCCTTCCCTGTTATGTGTTTCAAGTCAAAATGAAACGGTTGGAGACTCAAAAACCACAGCATCACCCGAGCGTTCTTCTCTTTAGCCCTATGCATCCAGGTGAGTGGGGCATGGTCACTGATGAGGGTGAAGTGGCGCCCCAGCAGGTAGTATTTCAGGCTTTCTAGAGCCCACTTTACTGACAGCGCCTCTTTCTCAACAACTGAGTAGTTGTTTCCCGTGGTTCCAGCTTCCTGCTTAAAAACAGGATGGGGTGTTCCACCCCTTCTACCTCTTGGGATAGCACTGCTCCCAAGCCAACCTCTGAGGCATCCGTCTGAACCACAAACTCTCTCTCAAAGTCGGGTACCACCAGCACTGGATTACAGCAGAGAGCCTCCTGTAAGCTGAATGGCATGACGGTGTATTGCAACAAACCGTCAGTTGTTGCAAAGGCTGTCTTTTCTTTGGCCCTGGGGGTCAAAGGAATTTGCCAGTACCCTGTTGTCAGATCAAGGGTCGTAATGTACCGAGCATTACCAATTTTCTCCAGTAGTTCATCTACTCGGGGCATGGGGTAGGCATCAAACTTGGAGATTTCATTTACCTTCCGAAAGTCATTACAAAACCGCAAAGACCCATCGGGCTTGGAGACCATCGCAATTGGGCTAGACCACTCAATATGTGACTCTTCGATCCCTCCAGCTGTCAACATTTTCTCCGTCTCTGCTCTAATCGTGGCCTGTCGAGCCTCGGGTACCCGATATGGCCTCATGCTCACTTTTCTCCCTGGTAGGGAAACGATATCATGAGCCGTAACCTCACGTTCGGCCAGGTACCTCTGAAAACACATCTGTTTTTCTGGATCAGGGTCTTTACTTCCTGTACTTGTGCTGGGGACAGAGTGGGTGAAATACTTACTTCGGCTGTCTCCTGAGTGTGTGTGGGTTATGTGACCATTAGTGTTTCTCTCTCTCTCCATGCTTTTAACAGGTTTATGTGATAAATCTGTTCCTGGGGCCGTCGACCTAGCTGTCGGATCCGATAATTGACTTCTCCTATTCTCTCCAGTACTTCATATGGTCCTTTCCATGTGGCTAGTAGTTTACTCTCTACCGTGGGGATCAGCACTAACACCTTATCTCCCGGTTGAAATTCCCTCAGGGTAGCCTGCCGGTTATAAGTGTGCCACTGGTGCTCCTGTGCTTGTCTCATGTGCTCTCTGACGATGGGCATTACTGTGGCTATCCTGTCTTGCATTGCCGTGACGTGCTCTATGACACTAGTATACGGGGTGGATTGGTGCTCCCAGGTTTCCCGGGCGATGTCTAAGATTCCCCGGGGATGCCTCCCATATACCAGCTCAAAGGAGAAAACCCCAGCGAGGCTTGAGGAACCTCTCTAATGGCAAACATCAGATACGGCAACATGCAATCACAGTTTTTCCCATCCTTATCAATTACCTTCCTGAGCATTGACTTCAGGGTCCGGTTGAATCTCTCAACCAGCCCGTCCGTCTGAGGATGGTAAACCGATGTCCTCAACTATTTCACCTGCCATAGTTTACAAAGGTCTGCCATAAGGCGGGACATAAAGGGGTCCCCTGGTCGGTAAGGATCTCCTTTGGAACCCCTACCCTGGTGAACAAGAGCCCTAATTCCTTTGCGATATTTTTGGAAGCCATCGTCCGAAGGGGAATGGCTTCTGGGTAGCGAGTGGCATAATCTAGAATGACCAGAATGTATTGGTGCCCTCTGGCGGATTTGGGTAGTGGGCCCACTAAATCCATCGCTATCTTCTCAAATGGCGTTTCGATTATGGCCGAGCCACTTCAGCTTGAATTGTAAAACCTCCTTACAATCCGGTCTCAGGTTTTATTGATACCAAGGTGTCCACCCAGAATGTGCCCATGAGCTAGATCCATTACTGTCCTCCGGTACCGGGTGGGAACCAACAACTGTTCCACCACATCAACCCCTATTTTCGAGACTCTGTACACCAAACCCTTTTTGATGATGAAGTGGGGAAAACTATTAGGCATCATCCCAACATTTATGGGAGTACCATCTACGACCTGCACATCTGCTCTGGCTTGCTGCAGGGTTGGATCCTGGTTTTGGGCCGTCCCAAAATTAGTCAAGGACCCTGCCAGGTCTGCTGGTTCTAGATCGTCGTCCTCTGAATTCAGATCGACCCCAGCCCCACTAGTACCGGGCTGTTCGTTATCAGCGAAGTTTGCCACTTCATCCTCCTCCTCCCCTACTAGCACCTGTGATGTTGTCCCCTGGGAGACCACTTTTCTTGGCTTTGGTTGAAGGTCCTATGCTTCTTCCTGCTTGGTCAGGGTTGTTGGCTTCTCAAATATGCCATTCTTGTGGCCTAACTTTGCAAAGTTAGTCTCTACCCAATATTACATCATATGGCATCTTTGGGACCACGCCGACCTCATAATCCAGCAGACCGTCCTCTGTTTGTATGCTCACTAAGGCCGTGGGGTACAGACGGGTATCCCCATGAATGCATGTAACATTGATATCCTGTCTTGTATCCAGTTTATGATTCGGCACTAGGCTTGCAACGACCAGCGTTAGCATACTGCCGGAATCCAGCAGTGCTTCAACCTCTTCCTGGTTTTTCTTGACCCTTTATCTGTGGGTCTGCTCCACCTTCTGAGGGTTCCCCTTGCTTCTGGGACTTGTAGTTTTGGCGGTCGGCCATTTTGTAATCTGTAGTTCTGACAGGGGTGGCCATTTTAGTGATCGGGCAGAGCCCGTTTATTAGTTCTGCTCTCACATTTCTGCCATTTATCACTCGACCCCCTTCTTTGCCACAATATATTAGCAACTGGAACTGAGGAGCAGGCAGTTTACTCTGGGCACCTCTGGGCACCTTATTCCTCCAAGCTACTCAATACTGCCCCCAGCAATAAGAAGTTAAAATCAATAAATGACAAACTGGGTATACTTGAACTAGTCAGTAAGGTATAAAAGAGTTGAAGGCAAGCCTCGAGATGAGTGATGAAAAAGCCTCAACATTGGAGAAAGACACAAGCTAAAAGGGGCGGTCAATAAGATTGAAACCGAAGTTAATGAACTTAAAAATGAGAACATCGTTTTGAGAGAAGCCTTATTTGACATACAGACTAGATCCATGAGAGAGAATCTGGTACTTATAGGTATCCAAGAGAAAGGACAACTGCCTGAATCTGTAGTTAGAAAGGTCCTCCTTACAGCGCTTCAGATCCCACCCAAAGCTATCGACAAAATCCAACTGAACATGTACACCGATTCGGGCAGAGGTATGAACGCCCAATCGTTGCCAAATGTTCTTTCTTATTTATTTATTTATTGAATAGTACCCCTTTTTCTCCCCAATTTCGTGGTATCCAATTGTTTAGTAGCTACTATCTTGTCTCAACGGTACAACTCCCGTACGGGCTCGGGAGAGACTAAGGTTGAAAGTCATGCGTCCTCCGATACACAACCCAACCGCACTGCTTCTTAACACAGCGCCATCCAACCCGGAAGCCAGCCGCACCATAATCAATCCTCAAGGTGTTTTTCAAATATCTATTCGATAATATATCCACCGGGACAATTGGTTTTTCAGTAGGACCGATTGGAATAATGGGGTGAGCCATCAGGTGACCACTTGCGCAATGTAGCCGCTAAATGCGTAAAACTACGTCACAATGCTGTAGACACCTTGGGGAATACGGAGAAAAAGTAATCTGGTTGATAGCCCATTCACTGCTCAATAGGGACGCATTGGAACGCAGCGCTTTCAAAACATGAGGCACTTCCGGATTGGATTTTTCTCAGGCTTTCGCCTGCAACATCAGTTCTGTTATACTCACAGACAATATTTTTACAGTTTTGGAAACTTTAGAGTGTTTTCTATCCTAAGCTGTCAATTATATGCATATTCTAGCATCTTGTCCTGACAAAATATCCCGTTTTCTACGGGAACGTTATTTTTCCAAAAATGAAAATACTGCCTCCTCGTCACAAAAGGTAACCTCTTAGAGCTACCCCCTACTTTTTTCCATTTCCGCCTGAAGACATGCCCAAATCTAACTGCCTGTAGATCAGGATATGCATATTCTTGGTACCATTTGAAAGAAAACACTCTGAAGTTTGTGTAAATGTGAATTGAATATAGGAGAATATAACACAATAAATCTGGTTTAGATAATATAATGAAAAAAACATGTTTTTTCTATTTATTGTTGTATCATCTTCAAAATAAATTAACAAGATAAAACATTCAGATAGGATGATGAGGACAATTTCAGTGAAAAACATAAGAGGGCAACAGTACTTGTGCAAAGATTCAGAATGATAACTTTCAAAATGAGTGTGCTACATGACATTTATCATGAAGTCACCCAGGTGTCCCACACAAGTAGCCCAAATGTACCCAAGTGGCCAAATTGGGGAAGTTATACATTTGGAATAACTATATACAAAATACCAAAATGTTATTCTAACACCCCCAAAAAAAAAAAAATGGATTAAAAACATGAAAAAATATATACATTTACAAAATAACAATAACACTTTCAGTATTTGGAAGACCCTCTACACAATATTGTGCTGCTGATGCCAGGTGCCATAGCACATCCATACCTGCAGAAATACATTTGGGCAGATGAACACCACTTGTGGCAGGAGCTGGATGAACCAGCTTCAGTGGGGGATGGACACCTTGGCACTGGGGGCTCCCATTCGGAGTCAGTGTCACTGTGAAAGAAAATGTTCATTTAGAATAGTTTCACATATGAGCCCTGTATCAACAAGTATAATAAACAGATATATATAGAGTACGGGGCGGCAGGGTAGCCTAGTGGTTAGAGTGTTGGACTAGTAACTGGAAGGTTGCAAGTTCAAATCCCCGAGCTGACAAGGTACAAATCTGTTGTTCTGCCCCTGAACAGGCTGCTAACCCACTGTTCCTAAGCCATCATTGAAAATAAGAATTTGTTCTTAACTGACTTGCCTAGGTAAATAATAATAAACAGGGAACATAAGGTTGAATATATTATTATAGACCTGCTAGATCTACTGTCTCATTTATATTATGACATTTCAGCTAGATCTGCTGTCTTTATTATATTACAACAGACCAGCTGAATCTACTGTCTCCATTTCACTTTGGCCATTGTTGTGGACCTGCCCTCCCCTCAACAGCCTCAAATAGGCTATGTCATTTCACAAATAATATTTTACATTATTAATTTCAAACAACGGCATTAGCATGAGAAGAACTTACCAGTCCAAAACGATGTCCTCTCTGTTCAAAAAATGTTCCTCCATTTGGGAATTGCTAAATGAATCGTCCTTGATCAATTTATTCTAAAATTTGATGTACATCTGTATATCTAGACTTAGATGTAGCTTTCCCTGACTTAGTCACCAAACTAATTGATATATAAACAGCTGAATATGCGCTTTACCAAAACAATGCTGTGCTCAACATGCGTGGCTCCTTCCGGTATGAATCGTCAATGGCGAAAGAACCTCTTTACGCCGGAGTTCACTACATGGGTTGGTCTTCCAACACATAAACATTACATATTGCCGTTTACCTCAGCTCATTGGCTATCTACCAAACTAGATTTCAAGATGATCAGTGGTCACTGGGTTAAAATACAGTCAATCAACGAAACAGTGGGCAAATCATTGGTGCACAATGATGTCATTACTTGTTGTCTTCAAATCGGTTTCTTTCAGTCGATACATCCCGCAAAATGACCCATCAAGTTTGGTTGTGTTACAAACAAACAGTTGATTGCAATGAAACCAAACATGACTGGAAAAGTCACATTTTGTGTGTGTATTTACCTCGAATGTGTCGTCGAAAATGGAATGAGACGGAATTCACGACACAAGCGGTTCACAAAATGTTTTGTGTTAGGCTATAAAATTGATTTATCAAACAAAAGACCATTCATTGTGTAACAATGAGCATTGGGATTGCAAAAAGAGGAAGATTGTCAAAGGTAAACCATTTATTTTATTGCAGTTTGTGATTTTGTTACGCCTGTGCTGGTTGAAATAGTTGTTTTTTATGGGGCTCTATCCTCAGATAATCGCAACGTATTCTTTCGCAGTAAATCCTTTTTTAAATCTGACAGTTGGATGCAGTTGGATTAGCGAGATTATAGGCTTTCGAAACATGTGAGACACTTCTATTTTCATGAATGTTTAATATGACTATTTATGTAGCGATCACCGTATGTTGTAGAATTTTATCCCGCTACCGGGTTCGGTGCGCAGAGAGGTTAAGGTCAGATTGCCAAATGGAGGGCGAGGGAGAGCTTTCTATGCATCTCTGTGTGGAGCAAAGGTGGTCTAGAGCAAAGGTGGTCTTTTTTAACCTCTGGATACACATGTAACATGCTGGTAGAAATGAGGAAGAATGGATTTAAGTTTCCCTGCATTAAAGTCCCCAGCCGCTAGGAGCGCCACATCTAGATAAGCATTTTCTTGTTTGCTTATGGCCTTATACAGCTCGTTGTGTGCGGTCTTAGTGCCAGAGTCGGTTTGTCGTGGTAAATAGACAGCTTTGAAAAATATAGATAAACTCTTGGTAAATAGTGTGGTCTGCAGCTTATCATGAGATACTCTACCTCAGGCCAGCAAAGCCTTGAGACTTCATTAATGTTAGATTTCATGCACCAGCTGTTATTGACAAATAGTCAGACTGCCACCCCTTGTCTTACCGGAGGCATCCGTTCTAGCTTGCCGATGCACGGAAAACCGAGCCAGCTGTATGTTATCCATGTCATCGTTCAGCCATGACTCTGTGAAATAGAAGATATTAGTTTAATGTCCCGTTGGTAGGATAGTTTTGAACGGAGCTCATCCAGTGTATTATCCAATGATTGCACGTTGGTTAATAGGACTGATGGTAGAGGCAGGTTACCCACTCGCCGTCGGATTCTTACAAGGCACCCCAACCTACGACCCCTATATCTCCATCTCTTCTTCATGCAAATTACAGGGATTTGGGCCTTGTCCGGTGTCTGAATTAATTCCTTCACATCCGACTCCTTAAAGACAAAAATCTTTGTCCAGTACGAGGTGAGAAATCATTGTTCTGATGTCCAGAAGCTCTTTTTGGTCATAAGAGACGGTAGCAGAAACATTATGTACAAAATAAGTTACAAATAACACACAATAGCACAATTGGTTAAGAGCCCGTAAAATGGCAGCCATCTCCTCCAGCGCCATTGGTTTGCCATCATGTTTCTCTTATTTTTGACACAACTTTTACTTTACTTGTATTGTCTTTTGTATTATGGAATGGTATCAGTTAATATTGGGAGGGATGAACCCTGTGTGTTTTGCACCAGGATCAGTGAAACCCTGTTCTATATGGGACACCACAAAGGTATCATCACTCTGACATGTTTGCCAAGGTAGCCCAATTACGACCAGACAAAACGTCAATAGGCACAGTATCTGTATCGGCTGGGAATGACAATGAAAGGTGAACATTGTTATATTAACAGAACACTGCTTCTATGGTATTATGTAAAGGGTTGTTTATTCTACATGGACCTGTTGAACATTATAAACTATATACCTACAGCTGTTCAACTTTATAGACTTCATACAGTATGTAAAATAATGTAAAATAAATAGCAAATTACATTTACAAACAAATAGGCGCCAACAGAGATGGCCGCCTCGCTTCCCGTTCCTAGGAAACTATGCAGTTTTTTGTTTTTTACGTGTTATTTCTTACATTAGTACCCCAGGTCATCTTAGGTTTCATTACATACAGTCGAGAAGAACTACTGAATATAAGATCAGCGTCAACTCACCATCAGTACGACCAAGAATATGTTTTTCGCGACGCGGATCCTGTGTTCTGCCTTACAAACAGGACAACGGAGTGGATTCCATGCAGCGACCCAAAAAACGACTCCGAAAAAGAGGGAAACGAGGCGGTCTTCTGGTCAGACTCCGGAGACTGGCACACCGTGCACCACTCCCTAGCATTCTTCTTGCCAATGTCCAGTCTCTTGACAACAAGGTTGATGAAATCCGAGCAAGGGTAGCATTCCAGAGGGACATCAGAGACTGTAACGTTCTTTGCTTCACGGAAACATGGCTCACTGGAGAGAAGCTATCCGAGGCGGTGCAGCCAGCGAGTTTCTCCATGCATCGCGCCGACAGAAACAAACATCTTTCTGGTAAGAAGAGGGGCGGGGGCGTATGCCTTATGACTAACGTGACATGGTGTGATGAAAGAAACATACAGGAACTCAAATCCTTCTGTTCACCTGATTTAGAATTATTCACAATCAAATGCAGACCGCATTATCTACCAAGAGAATTCTCTTCGATTATAATCACAGCCGTATATATCCCCCAAGCAGACACATCGATGGCTCTGAACGAACTTTATTTAACTCTCTGCAAACTGGAAACGATTTATCCGGAGGCTACATTCATTGTAGCTGGGGATTTTAACAAGGCTAATCTGAAAACAAGACTCCCTAAATTTTATCAGCATATCGATTGCGCAACCAGGGGTGGAAAGACCTTGGATCATTGTTACTCTAACTTCCGCGACGCATATAAGGCCCTGCCCCGCCCCCTTTCGGAAAAGCTGACCACGACTTCATTTTGTTGATCCCTGCCTACAGACAGAAACTAAAACAAGAGGCTCCCACGCTGAGGTCTGTCCAACGCTGGTCCGACCAAGCTGACTCCACACTCCAAGACTGCTTCCATCACGTGGACTGGGACATGTTTCGTATTGCGTCAGATAACAATATTGACGAATACGCTGATTCGGTGTGCGAGTTCATTAGAACGTGCGTTGAAGATGTCGTTCCCATGGCAACGATTAAAACATTCCCTAACCAGAAACCGTGGATTGATGGCAGCATTCGTGTGAAACTGAAAGCGCGAACCACTGCTTTTAATCAGGGCAAGGTGTCTGGTAACATGACTGAATACAAACAGTGCAGCTATTCCCTCCGCAAGGCTATCAAACAAGCTAAGCGTCAGTACAGAGACAAAGTAGAATCTCAATTCAACGGCTCAGACACAAGAGGTATGTGGCAGGGTCTACAGTCAATCACGGACTACAGGAAGAAATCCAGCCCAGTCACGGACCAGGATGTCTTGCTCCCAGGCAGACTAAATAACTTTTTTGCCCGCTTTGAGGACAATACAGTGCCACTGACACGGCCTGCAATGAAAACATGCGGTCTCTCCTTCACTGCAGCCGAGGTGAGTAAGACATTTAAACGTGTTAACCCTCGCAAGGCTGCAGGCCCAGACGGCATCCCCAGCCGCGTCCTCAGAGCATGCTCGGACCAGCTGGCTGGTGTGTTTACGGACATATTCAAACAATCCCTATACCAGTCTGATGTTCCCACATGCCTCAAGAGGGCCACCATTGTTCCTGTTCCCAAGAAAGCTAAGGTAACTGAGCTAAACGACTACCGCCCCGTAGCACTCACTTCCGTCATCATGAAGTGCTTTGAGAGACTAGTCAAGGACCATATCAACGCCCAAATAGGTCCACAGACGACGCAATCTCAACCACACTGCACACTGCCCTAACCCATCTGGACAAGAGGAATACCTATGTGAGAATGCTGTTCATCGACTACAGCTCGGCATTCAACACCATAGTACCCTCCAAGCTCGTCATCAAGCTCGAGACCCTGGGTCTCGACCCCGCCCTGTGCAATTGGGTACTGGACTTCCTGATGGGCCGCCCCCAGGTGGTGAGGGTAGGCAACAACATCTCCTCCCCGCTGATCCTCAACACTGGGGCCCCACAAGGGTGCGTTCTGAGCCCTCTCCTGTACTCCCTGTTCACCCACGACTGCGTGGCCACGCACGCCTCCAACTCAATCATCAAGTTTGCGGACGACACAACAGTGGTAGGCTTGATTACCAACAACGACGAGACGGCCTACAGGGAGGAGGTGAGGGCCCTCGGAGTGTGGTGTCAGGAAAATAACCTCACACTCAACGTCAACAAAACTAAGGAGATGATTGTGGACTTCAGGAAACAGCAGAGGGAACACCCCCCTATCCACATCTATGGAACAGTAGTGGAGAGGGTAGCAAGTTTTAAGTTCCTCGGCATACACATCACAGACAAACTGAATTGGTCCACTCACACAGACAGCATCGTGAAGAAGGCGCAGTAGCGCCTCTTCAACCTCAGGAGGCTGAAGAAATTCGGCTTGTCACCAAAAGCGCTCACAAACTTCTACAGATGCACAATCGAGAGCATCCTGGCGGGCTGTATCACCGCCTGGTACGGCAACTGCTCCGCCCTCAACCGTAAGGCTCTCCAGAGGGTAGTGAGGTCTGCACAACGCATCACTGGGGGCAAACTACCTGCCCTCCAGGACACCTACACCACCCGATGTTACAGGAAGGCCATAAAGATCATCAAGGACATCAACCACCCGAGCCACTGCCTGTTCACCCCGCTATCATCCAGAAGGCGAGGTCAGTACAGGTGCATCAAAGCTGGGACCGAGAGACTGAAAAACAGCTTCTATCTCAAGGCCATCAGACTGTTAAACAGCCACCACTAACATTGAGTGGCTGCTGCCAACACACTGACGTTGACACTGACTCAACTCCAGCCACTTTAATAATGGGAATTGATGGGAAATGATGTAAATATATAAACAATGCTACCTTATATAATGTTACTTACCCTACATTATTCATCTCATATGCGTACGTATATACTGTACTCTATATCATCGACTGCATCCTTATGTAATACATGTATCACTAGCCACTTTAACTATGCCACTTTGTTTACATACTCATCTCATATGTATATACTGTACTCGATATCAGCTACTGTATCTTGCCTATGCTGCTCTGTACCATCACTCATTCATATATCCTTATGTACATATTCTTTATCCCCTTACACTGTGTATAAGACAGTAGTTTTGGAATTGTTAGTTAGATTACTTGTTGGTTATTACTGCATTGTCGGAACTAGAAGCACAAGCATTTCGCTACACTCGCATTAACATCTGCTAACCATGTGTATGTGACAAATAAAATTTGATTTGATTTCGCAAGTGCAGTTTCATAGTACAAGTGCTAAGTGCAGTGTCGTGTTTTTGGCTATGCCGGATTATGTGATATGACATGCTATTCGATAAAATAATTTATCCGTAATTAATATCACCTGATTGAGCTAATCATGTAAATGTAATTAACTAGAGAGTCAGGCACAACAAAATAATATTTATGCAAATGAATTACTTCAAAATCATACAATGTGATTTTCTGGATTTTTGTTTTAGATTCCGTCTCTCACAGTTGAAGTTTTCCTATAATAAAAATTACAGACCTCTACATGCTTTGTAAGTAGGAAAACCTGCAAAATCGACAGTGTGTCAAATACTTGTTCTCCACACTGTATATATATAGGGAAGATAATCAGGGAAGTGATGGAGTCCAGGTGAGTCTGATGACACTCAGGTGTGCATAAAGATGGTGACAGCTGTGCACCATAATGAGAAGTCTGGTGACCTAGAGGCTGGAGGAAGCACACGTGACACTGACAATCTTGCCCAACCTATTTTTCTGTGGAACCTTGATATTCCCAAACCAGCAGGTCAAGCAGTAGGACAGAATGCTCTCAATTAATTATTTTTTAAAAGAGAACCATGATAGTTAAATCATCATTAAAGTAGTAAATACAGTCTCTGTTGGCCTTTCTTAAAAATATCGTCAGTACAAGGACAGCTGCTTGTCGATGACTAGCCCAAAGTATTTGTACTCCTCCACTATTTCAATGGGCTCACCTTTTATCAGTGATGGTGTGTGCATGGTAGTGTTCCTTCCAAAGTCAATTACCAGATCCTTTGTTTTTGATGTATTTCATTGTAGATGGGATGACTCACACCAGACAGTAAAATCATTCAGAGCCGGTCCGGGCTCCATCTCATCCCCTTCGAGAAGACTGACCTAAGCTGTACGGTCAGCGTATTTGATCAGGTGGAGCCCTGGGAACTGTCTCCGGCAGCTGTCTATATACAGTATGTATTGTACTGGTAAAAGAACACTGCCCTGTGGGGTTCCAACTGAAGCTGTGCACACCTCAGAGAGTGTGTTGCCAACTCGTACCTGCTGAGATCTATCAGTTAGGAAGTTGGTGATCCATTTGATAAGCATCAAGTCCGAAGTCTGTCCGGGAGGGCCAACGGATTGATTGTATTAAATGCTGAGGAGAAATCTGCAAACATTATCCGAAAATGGGTTTTACTACCCTCCAAATGCATGTACACCAGATGTAAGAGCGAAAGGATGACATTATCTGTTCCTCTCTCTGACCGGTATGCAAAATAAAGGGGTCAAGAAGGTGACTGGTAGTGTTGATAATGTATGCCTTGATCTTTTCAATAGATTTAATCAAGAGAGAGGTCAGAGCGACAGGTCTGTAGTCATTTGATGCAGATGGATGAGAGGTTTTTGGGACAGGTACAACAATATATTTTTTTCCAAAAAGATGGAATTTCCAATGTATTCAGGGAACGCTGAAAGAGAGCAGAAGACATCGCTCAGCTGAGTGGAACAGTGTTTCAAGACATGACCACTTATGTTATCAGACCCCGGGCTCTTTTGTGCTCCAGTGCTTTTGAACACTCGTTGTACGACTTCCTCATCGATGACAAGCGTGCTCTTGGTTGCCATGACATCCTCCTCCAGACAGGCCAGGGAAGCGGAGGCAACCACTGTTTCAAAGTGGATGAAAAACTTGTTTAGTTCATTGGCTGTAGAGAGGAACACCCTAAATCAAAATCAAATCAAATCAAATTTATTTATATAGCCCTTCGTACATCAGCTGATATCTCAAAGTGCTGTACAGAAACCCAGCCTAAAACCCCAAACAGCAAGCAATGCAGGTGTAGAAGCACGGTGGCTAGGAAAAACTCCCTAGAAAGGCCAAAACCTAGGAAGAAACCTAGAGAGGAACCAGGCTATGTGGGGTGGCCAGTCCTCTTCTGGCTGTGCCGGGTGGAGATTATAACAGAACATGGCCAAGATGTTCAAATGTTCATAAATGACCAGCATGGTCGAATAATAATAAGGCAGAACAGTTGAAACTGGAGCAGCAGCACAGTCAGGTGGAAGTTGAAACTAGAGCAGCAGCATGGCCAGGTGGACTGGGGACAGCAAGGAGTCATCATGTCAGGTAGTCCTGGGGCATGGTCCTAGGGCTCAGGTCAGTTGAAACTGGAACAGCAGCATGGCCAGGTGGACTGGGGACAGCAAGGAGTCATCATGTCAGGTAGTCCTGGAGCTCAGGTCCTAGGGCTCAGGTCCTCCGAGAGAGAGAAAGAAAGAGAGAAGGAGAGAATTAGAGAACGCACACTTAGATTCACACAGGACACCGAATAGGACAGGAGAAGTACTCCAGATATAACAAACTGACCCCAGCCCCCCGACACATAAACTACTGCAGCATAAATACTGGAGGCTGAGACAGGAGGGGTCAGGAGACACTGTGGCCCCATCCGAGGTCACTCCCGGACAGGGCCAAACAGGAAGGATATAACCCCACCCACTTTGCCAAAGCACAGCCCCCACACCACTAGAGGAATATCTTCAACCACCAACTTACCATCCTGAGACAAGGCTGAGTATAGCCCACAAAGATCTCCGCCACGGCACAACCCAAGGGGGGGGCGCCAACCCAGACAGGATGACCACAACAGTGAATCAACCCACTCAGGTGACGCACCCCCTCCAGGGACGGCATGAGAGAGCCCCAGTAAGCCAGTGACCCAGCCCCTGTAATAGGGTTAGAGGCAGAGAATCCCAGTGGATGAGGGGAACCGGCCAGGCAGAGACAGCAAGGGCGGTTCGTTGCTCCAGAGCCTTTCCGTTCACCTTCCCACTCCTGGGCCAGACTACACTCAATCATATGACCCACTGAAGAGATGAGTCTTCAGTAAAGACTTAAAGGTTGAGACCGAGTTTGCGTCTCTGACATGGGTAGGCAGACCGTTCCATAAAAATGGAGCTCTATAGGAGAAAGCCCTGCCTCCAGCTGTTTGCTTAGAAATTCTAGGGACAATTAGGAGGCCTGCGTCTTGTGACCGTAGCGTACGTGTAGGTATGTACGGCAGGACCAAATCAGAGAGATAGGTAGGAGCAAGCCCATGTAATGCTTTGTAGGTTAGCAGTAAAACCTTGAAATCAGCCCTTGCTTTGACAGGAAGCCAGTGTAGAGAGGCTAGCACTGGAGTAATATGATCACATTTTTTGGTTCTAGTCAGGATTCTAGCAGCCGTATTTAGCACTAACTGAAGTTTATTTAGTGCTTTATCCGGGTAGCCGGAAAATAGAGCATTGCAGTAGTCTAACCTAGAAGTGACAAAAGCATGGATTAATTTTCTGCATCATTTTTGGACAGAAAGTTTCTGATTTTTGCAATGTTACGTAGATGGAAAAAAGATGTCCTTGAAATGGTCTTGATATGTTCTTCAAAAGAGAGATCAGGGTCCAGAGTAACGCCGAGGTCCTTCACAGTTTTATTTGAGACGACTGTACAACCATTAAGATTAATTGTCAGATTCAACAGAAGATCTCTTTGTTTCTTGGGACCTAGAACAAGCATCTCTGTTTTGTCCGAGTTTAATAGTAGAAAGTTTGCAGCCATCCACTTCCTTATGTCTGAAACACATGCTTCTAGCGAGGGCAATTTTGGGGCTTCACCATGTTTCATTGAAATGTACAGCTGAGTGTCATCCGCATAGCAGTGAAAGTTTACATTATGTTTTCGAATAACATCCCCAAGAGGTAAAATATATAGTGAGAACAATAGTGGTCCTAAAACGGAACCTTGAGGAACACCGAAATTTACAGTTGATTTGTCAGAGGACAAACCATTCACAGAGACAAACTGATATCTTTCCGACAGATAAGATCTAAACCAGGCCAGAACATGTCCGTGTAGACCAATTTGGGTTTCCAATCTCTCCAAAAGAATGTGGTGATCGATGGTATCAAAAGCGGCACTAAGGTCTAGGAGCACGAGGACAGATGCAGAGCCTCGGTCCGATGCCATTAAAATGTCATTTACCACCTTCACAAGTGCCATCTCAGTGCTATGATGGGGTCTAAAACCAGACTGAAGCATTTCGTATACATTGTTTGTCTTCAGGAAGGCAGTGAGTTGCTGAGCAACAGCCTTCTCTAAAATTTTTGAGAGGAATGGAAGATTCGATATAGGCCGATAGTTTTTTATATTTTCTGGGTCAAGGTTTGGCTTTTTCAAGAGAGGCTTTATTACTGCCACTTTTAGTGAGTTTGGTACACATCCAGTGGATAGAGAGCCGTTTATTATGTTCAACATAGGAGGGCCAAGCACAGGAAGCAGCTCTTTCAGTAGTTTAGTTGGAATAGGGTCCAGTATGCAGCTTGAAGGTTTAGAGGCCATGATTATTTTCATCATTGTGTCAAGAGATATAGTACTAAAACACTTGAGCGTCTCTCTTGATCCTAGGTCCTGGCAGAGTTGTGCAGACTCAGGACAACTGAGGTTTGGAGGAATACGCAGGTTTAAAGAGGAGTCCGTAATTTGCTTTCTAATAATCATAATCTTTTCCTCAAAGAAGTTCATGAATTTATCACTGCTAAAGTGAAAGTCATCCTCTCTTGGGGAATGCTGCTTTTTAGTTAGCTTTGCGACAGTATCAAAAAGGAATTTCGGATTGTTCTTATTTTCCTCAATTAAGTTAGAAAAATAGGATGATCGAGCAGCAGTAAGGGCTCTTCGGTACTGCACGGTACTGTCTTTCCAAGCTAGTCGGAAGACTTCCAGTTTGGTATGGCGCCATTTCCGTTCCAATTTTCTGGAAGCTTGCTTCAGAGCTCGGGTATTTTCTGTGTACCAGGGAGCTAGTTTCTTATGAGCTTTTTTTTTAGTTTTTAGGGGTGCAACTGCATCTAGGTTATTGCGCAAGGTTAAATTGAGATCCTCAGTTAGGTGGTTAACTGATTTTTGTCCTCTGGCGTCCTTGGGTAGGCAGAGGGAGTCTGGAAGGGCATCAAGGAATCTTTGTATTGTCTGTGAATTTATAGCACGACTTTTGATGTTCCTTGGTTGGGGTCTGAGCAGATTATTTGTTGCAATTGCAAACGTAATAAAATGGTGGTCCGATAGTCCAGGATTATGAGGAAAAACATTAAGATCCACCACATTTATTCCATGGGACAAAACTAGGTCCAGCGTATGACTGTGACAGTGAGTGGGTCCAGAGACATGTTGGACAAAACCCACTGAGTCGATGATGGCTCCGAAAGCCTTTTGGAGTGGGTCTGTGGACTTTTCCATGTGAATATTAGGGGGGGGGGCAGCATTTTAGAGGGCAGCATTTTCACTTTTGGATGAATAGCATGCCCAGAGTTAACTGCCTCCTACTCAGTCCCAGATGCTAATATATGCATATTATTATTAGTATTGCATAGAAAACACTCTGAAGTTTTGATGTCTGTGAGTATAAGAGAACTCATATGGCAGGCAAAAACTTGAGATAAATCCAAACAGGAAGTGGGAAATCTGAGGTTTGTAGTTTTTGAACTCACCCCTATTGAATACACAGTGGGATATTGGTTATGTTGCACTTCCTAAGGCTTCCACTAGATGTCAACCGTCTTTACAAGGTTGTTTCAGGCCTCTACTGTGATGTGGGACCGGATGGGAGCTCTTTGAGTCAGTGGTCTGCCTACAGCCTCGTTCTCAGTCACGCACTTTCACTTGAGAGGTAGCTGTCGTTCCATTGCTTTTCTACAGACAATGGAATTCTCAGGTTGGAACAATATTGAACTTTTATGATAAAAACAACCTAAAGATTGATTCTATACTTAGTTTGACAAGTTTCTTCAACCTGTAATATAAGTTTTTAAACGTTTCTTCCGAATGGACCAGATCGCAGATTTGGATATGTTTACCAAAAGCCCTAACAAAAGAAGCTATTGGACATAAATGGACATAAATGATGGACATTATCGAACAAAACAAGCATTTATTGTGGAACTGCAATTCCTGGGAGTGCATTCTGATGAAGATCATCAAATGTAAGGGAATATTTCTAATACTATTTATGAATAATGTTGACTGCGCAACATGGCAGATATTTCTCTGGCTGGTTTGGGCTCTGAGTGCTGTCCTCACATTATGCTTTTTCCGTAAAGTTTTTTTGAAATCTGACACAGCGGTTGCATTAAGGAGAAGTGTATCTATATTTCCATGTCTAAAATTTTTATTTTCATCGACATTTATAATGAGTATTTCTGTGAATTCATGTGGCTCTCTGCAATATCACTGCATGTTTTGGAACTACTGAACGTAACACGCCAATGTAAAATAAGACTTTTTGATATAAATATGAACTTTACCGAACAAAACATACATGTATTGTGTAACATGAAGTCCTATGAGTGTCATCTGATCATCAAAGGTTAGTGATTAATTTTATCTCTATTTGTGCTTTTTGTGACTCCTCTCTTTGGCTTGAAAAATAGCTGTGTTTTTCTGTGAGTTGGTGGTGACCTAACATAATCGTTTGTGGAGCTTTCGCTGTAAAGCATTTTTGAAATCAGACACTGTGGCTGGATTAACGAGAATTTTATCTTTAAAATGGTGCCTAAATGGTGCCTAGAGATTTGATTTATGAGATTTCTGTTGATTTGTATTTGGCGCCCTGCAATTTCATTGGCTGTTGGCGAGGTGTTCCGCTAGCGGAACAAGAGTCTCCTTCTCGGTCTGAGATGTTGAACATCTCATTCCAAAGTCATGGGCATTCATATGGAGTTGGTCCCCCCTTTGGTGCCATAGCAGCCTCCACTCTTCTGGGAAAGCTTTCCACTAGATGTTTGAACATTGCAGCAGGGACTTGCTTCCATTCAGCCACAAGAGAATTAGTGAGGTCGAGCACTGATGTTGTGCGATTAGGCCTGGCTTGCAGTCGGCTTTACAATTCATCCCAAAGGTGTTCAATGGGGTTGAGGTCAGGGCTCTGTGCAGGCCAGTCAAGTTCTTCCACACCGATCTCGACAAACCCTTTCTGTATGGACCTCACTTTGTGCATGGGGCATTGTCATGCTGAAACAGGAAATGGCCTTCCCCAAACTTTTGCCACAAAGTTGGGAGCACAGAATCATCTAGAATGTCATTGTATGCTGTAGAGTTAAGATTTCCCTACACTGGAACTAAGGGGCCTAGTCTGAATAATGAAAAACAGCCCCTGACCATTATTCCTCCTCCACCAAACTTTACAATTGGCAATATGCATTCGGACAGATAGCGTTCTCCTGGCATCTGCCAAACTCAGATTTGTCCATTGGACTGCCAGATGGTGAAGCGTGATTCCTTACTCCAGAGAACGCGTTTCCACTGCTGAGTTTAATGACGGTGAGCTTTACACCACTCCAGCTAACGCTTGGAATTGCAATCGCAGGCTAGTGTTCCCCTGCTCAGCCATGGAAACCCATTTCATGAAGCTCCCCATGAACAGTGTTTGTGCTGATGTTGCTTCCAGAGGCAGTTTGGACCTCAGTAGTGACTGTTGCTACCGAGGACAGACAATTTTCACAAGCTTCAGCACTCAGCGGTCCCGTTTTGTGAGCTTGTGTGGCCTACCACTTCACGGCTGAGCCGTTGTTGCTCCTAGACGTTTCCACTTCACAATGATATCACTTACAGTTGACCAGTGCAGCTCAAATATGGCATACATTTGAAAGGTATCCTATGCCACGTTGAAAGTCACTGAGCGCTTCAGTATGGGAAATTCTACTGACAATGTCTTATGGAGATTGCATGGCTTTGTGCGCGATTTCATATACCTGCCAGCAACGGGTGTGGCTGAAATTGCCAAACCCACTATTTTCAAGGGGTGTCAACATCATTTTGGGCATGTAGTGTACCTTTAGATGTGTGGGTGTGTGAACTAATCTCTGCTCTGTTGAAGGAACATTTCCAGAGACAATGAGGTTTAGGCTGGATGCTGCAGTGAGTGACTGATCGTCCTCCACAGCTGCTCTGCTGCTAACAGATTACTGGGTAGTATAGTGGTGCCTGGATACAGGTTAGTAGCCAATGCAAAAAGGTTAGCCCATTTCTGCTAATGTCCTGGGTTGTGATACATAACAGTCCTGCACTGCATGGGTTTCGGTAGTATAGTATGACGCTATAGTAATCTCATCCCTTTCATATTATGTGAACAATAGTAATTGTAATATTTATCAGTTAGCGCCACAATGTGTACAATTGGCACAACAAAAATAACATGGGGAAGGGGTTGTGTACTGAAAAGTATTTACTTCATTTGCTGTATTGCCACGCTTATGCAATCTGAACAGAAGTGCACCCCAGAACCATTTCAGTAGTTGTCTTCCTGTTTACTGTCCTGTACCCAGAGGGTAGGGTTAGAGGACCTATCTATCCAAGCAATATGGTTATTTGACCAGTGACTATGTCTCTGTCTCTTATTTCAAATACTGTATATCTCTGTCTCTCAGGTCCAGACTGTTCAGAGGGAAGAAGATCCAAGGAGACTATGACATCAAAGTGGAACAGGTGTGTACAATCACACACACTCCAGTAATTTGAATTAATTCATCATCAGTTATTTTGTACCATTATTATTATATTTATCAGTTAGCACCACAATGTTTACAACTGGCACAACCACAAAGAACACGGGAACGGGGTTGTCTACTGAAAAGTATGTACTTCATTTGTCGTGTTGGCAAACTTTTGCAATCTGAACCAAAGTGCATTCTAGAACCATTTCAATAGTTGTCTTCCTGTTTACCGTCCTGTACCCAGAGGGTTAGGGTTAGAGGATGTACCAAGAAGGTTAGGGTTTTTTGCTTTGGGGAGGGTTGTGTGGTTTGTTATTAATGGGCAGCGGGGAAGGTAATGCAAATTTTCCCCGGTCTACATTCACTCTTTTGCAGGTTATACTTTATAATTTTTTACATCCTAGCCAAGTTTCCTCATCTTCCCTAATGCACTACATTTTTCAGCACACCAACTATGCCGCAGGTCAATATAGTCATAGTGACAATAATGGTAGGTAGATCGTTTGTCCAGATCTGCAATAGGCTAAGTAGCAATCATACCACAAATACAGTGGGGCAAAAAAGTATTTAGTCAGCCACCAATTGTGCAAGATCTCCCACTTAAAAAGATGAGAGAGGCCTGTAATTTTCATCACAGGTACACTTCAACTATGACAGACAAAATGAGAGAGAAAAAATCCAGAAAATCACATTGTAGGATTTTTAATGAATTTATTTGCAAATTATGCTGGAAAATAATTTTTTATTTCACCTTTATTTAACCAGGTAGGCTAGTTGAGAACAAGTTCTCATTTACAACTGCGACCTGGCCAAGATAAAGCATAGCAGTGTGAACAGACAACACAGTGTTACACATGGAGTAAACAATTAACAAGTCAATAACACAGTATACATTTTTTTTTAAAGAGAGTCTATATACATTGTGTGCAAAAGGCATGAGGAGGTAGGATAATAATTACAATTTTGCAGATTAACATTGGAGTGATAAATGATCAGATGGTCATGTACAGGTAGATATACTGGTGTGCAAAAGAGCAGAAAAGTAAATAAATATAAACGGTATGGGGATGAGGTAGGTAAATTGGGTGGGCTATTTACCGATAGACTATGTACAGCTGCAGCAATCGGTTAGCTGCTCAGATAGCAGATGTTTGAAGTTGGTGAGGGAGATAAAAGTCTCCAACTTCAGCGATTTTTGCAATTCGTTCCAGTCACAGGCAGCAGAGAACTGGAACGAAAGGCGGCCAAATGAGGTGTTGGCTTTAGGGATGATCAGTGAGATACACCTGCTGGAGCGCGTGCTACGGGTGGGTGTTGCCATCGTGACCAGTGAACTGAGATAAGGCGGAGCTTTACCTAGCATGGACTTGTAGATGACCTGGAGCCAGTGGGTCTGGCGCCCAGTATGTAGCGAGGGCCAGCCGACTAGAGCATACAGGTCGCAGTGGTGGGTGGTATAAGGTGCTTTAGTAACAAAACGGATGGAACTGTGATAAACTGCATCCAGTTTGCTGAGTAGAGTATTGGAAGCTATTTTGTAGATGACATCGCCGAAGTCGAGGATCGGTAGGATAGTCAGTTTTACTAGGGTAAGTTTGGCAGCGTGAGTGAAGGAGGCTTTGTTGCGGAATAGAAAGCCGACTCTAGATTTGATTTTAGATTGGAGATGTTTGATATGAGTCTGGAAGGAGAGTTAACAGTCTAGCCAGACACCTAGGTACTTATAGATGTCCACATATTCTAGGTCGGAACCATCCAGGGTGGTGATGCTAGTCGGGCGTGCGGGTGCAGGCAGCGAATGGTTGAAAAGCATGCATTACGTTTTACTAGCGTTTAAGAGCAGTTGGAGGCCACGGAAGGAGTGTTGTATGGCGTTGAAGCTCGTTTGGAGGTTAGATAGCACAGTGTCCAAGGAAGGGCTGGAAGTATACAGAATGGTGTCGTCTGCGTAGATGTGGATCAGGGAATCGCCCGCAGCAAGAGCAACATCATTGATATATACAAAGAAAAGAGTCGGCCCGAGAATTTAACCCTGTGGCACCCCCATAGAGACTGCCAGAGGACCGGACAACATGCCCTCCGATTTGACACACTGAACTCTGTCTGCAAAGTAGTTGGTGAACTAGGCAAGGCAGTCATCAGAAAAACCGAGGCTACTGAGTCTGCCGATAAGAATATGGTGATTGACAGAGTCGAAAGCCTTGGCCAGGTCGATGAAGACGGCTGCACAGTACTGTCTATTATCGATGGCAGTTATGATATCGTTTAGTACCTTGAGCGTGGCTGAGATGCACCCGTGACCGGCTCGGGAACCACATTGCACAGCGGAGAAGGTACGGTGGGATTCGAGATGGTCAGTGACCTGTTTGTTGAGTTGGCTTTTGAAAACCTTAGATAGGCAGGGCAGGATGGATATAGGTCTGCAACAGTTTGGGTCCAGGGTGTCTCCCCCTTTGAAGAGGGGGATGACTGTGGCAGCTTTCCAATCCTTGGGAATCTCAGACGATATGAAAGAGAGGTTGAACAGGCTGGTAATAGGAGTTGCGACAATGGCGGCGGATAGTTTCAGAAATAGACGGTCCAGATTGTCAAGCCCAGCTGATTTGTATGGGTCCAGGTTTTGCAGATCTTTCAGAACATCTGCTATCTGGATTTGGGTAAAGGAGAACCTGGAGAGTATTGGGCGAGTAGCTGCGGGGGGGCGGAGCTGTTGGCCGAGGTTGGAGTAGCCAGGAGGAAGGCATGGCCAGCCGTTGAGAAATGCTTGTTGCAGTTTTCGATAATCATGGATTTATCAGTGGTGACCGTGTTACCTAGCCTCAGTGCAGTGGGCAGCTGGGAGGAGGTGCTCTTGTTCTCCATGGACTTTACAGTGTCCCAGAACTTTTTGGGGTTAGAGCTACAGGATACAGGATTTCTGCCTGAAGAAGCTGGCCTTGGCTTTCCTGACTGTCTACGTGTATTGGTTCCTGACTTCCCTGAACAGTTGCATATTGCGGGGACTATTCGATGCTATTGCAGTCCGCCACAGTATGTTTTGTGCTAGTCGAGTGCAGTCAGGTCTGGAGTGAACCAAGGGCTATATCTGTTCTTAGTTCTGCATTTTTTGAACGGGGCATGCTAATCAAAAATGGTGAGGACGTTACTTTTAAAGAATGACCAGGCATCCTCAACTGACGGGATGAGGTCAATGTCCTTCCAGGATACCTGGGCCAGGTCGATTAGAAAGGCCTGCTCGCAGAAGTGTTTTAGGGAGCGTTTGACAGTGATGAGGGGTGGTTGTTTGACTACGGATCGGTAGCGGATACAGGCAATGAGGCAGTGATCGCTGAGATCCTGGTTGAAGACAGCGGAGGTGTATTTGGAGGGCCAGTTGGTCAGGATGACGTCTATGAGGGTGCCCTTGTTTACAGATTTAGGGTTGTACCTGGTCTGTTACTTGATGATTTGTGTGAGATTGAGGGCATCTAGCTTAGATTGTAGGACTGCCGGGGTGTTAAGCATATCCCAGTTTCGGTCACCTAACAGAACAAACTCTGAATCTAGATGGGGGGCGATCAATTCACAAATGGTGTCCAGGGCACAGCTGGGAGCTGAGGGGGATTGGTAGCAGGCGGCAACAATGAGAGACTTATTTCTGGAGAGAGTAATTTTTAAAATTAGTAGTTCGAACTGTTTGGGTATGGACCTGGAAAGTATGACATTACTTTGCAGGCTATCTCTGCAGTAGACTGCAACTCCTCCCCCTTTGGCAGTTCTATCTTGACGGAAAATGTTATAGTTGGGTATGGAAATCTCAGATTTTTTGGTGGCCTTCCTAAGCCAGGATTCAGACACGGCAAGGACATCAGGCTTAGCAGAGTGTGCTAAAGCAGTGAGTAAAACAAACTTAGGGAGGAGGCTTCTGATGTTGACATGCATGAAACCAAGGCTTTTTTGATCACAGAAGTCAACAAATGAGGGTGCCTGGGGACATGCAGGGCCTGGGTTTACATCCACATCACCCGTGGAACAGTGGAGGAGTAGTTTTAGGGTGCGGCTAATGGCTATCAAAACTGGTCGCCTAGAGCGTTGGAGACAGAGAATAAAAGGAGCAGATTTCTGGGCATGGTAGAATATATTCAGGGCATAATGCGCAGACAGGGCTATGGTGTGGTGCGTGTACAGCGAAGGTAAGCCCAGGCACTGGGTGATGATAAGAGAGGTTGGATCTCTGGACATGCTGGTTGTAATGGGTGAGGTCACTGCATGTGTGGGAGGTGGGACAAAGGAGGTATCAGAGGTATGAAGAGTGGAACTAGGGGCTCCATTGTAAACTAAAACAATGATAACTAACCTGAACAACAGTATACAAGGCATATTGACATTTGAGAGAGACATACAGCGAGGCATACAGTAATCGCAGGTGTTGATTGGGAGAGCTAGCTAAAACAGCAGGTGAGACAACAACAGCTAATCAGCTAGCACAACAACAGCAGGTATAATGGCATTGACTAGGCAGAGAGGGTCGGATTAACTACACACAGAGCCTGAGAGCGGCTGGGGCCGACAGATAAAAACATAAACAAACAGAATGGAGTACCGTGATTAATGGACAGTCCAGCAGGCATCAGCTATGTAGTCAAGTGATCACAGTGTCCAGCAGGCATCAGCTATGTAGCCAAGTTCACAGCAAGGATCCGGTGGAGTATTGGGCTCTAGCCATGTATGGGGATAGCTTCGGTACTGCTTGCAAGCTAGCTGTGAAGATCAGAAGTAGTGGTCCAGGGATTACGTCAGGAATGGAGAGTTGTGGAGAGAGTTATCCAGGCTAAAAAAAAACTGGCTGGCTGTGCAGAAGGTAAAAACATTTTAGAATGTGTTCTAAAATTAAAAATAATAGCGATTTCGTATCACATTGGGTGAGGCACGTTACCGGAAGGTATAATCAAATTAAAAATCGAAAAGAGATTGAAAATAAAATGTAAATATATATACAAAAAATACGAAAAATACAAAAGTACACGAGAGGACAAACAAAACGTGTCTTCACTGCTACTCCATCTTGGATAGTGAGAATAAGATGTAGAGCGACCCGTCCTCCATTTCCCAGAATACTACTAGCCAATGTTCAATCATTAATTAATAAACTCAGAGCTAGGATTTCCATCCAGAGAGACATCAGATTCTGCAATATACTCTGTTTTTATGAGACTTGGCTCTCCATCATCCAAACAGATTATTTACAACCAGCGGATTTGACAGTTTTTTGAGTGGATAGGAAGCAGACTCTCTCTGGAAAGAACAAAGGTGGTGGACTCTGCTTTATGACCAACAAAATATGGTGTTACAGGGAAAACATACAAGAACTTGCGAGCTTCTGCTCTCCAGACTTGGAATACTTGGTAATGAAATGTCACCCTTTTTACCTTCCGAGAGAGTTCTCAGGGCTTATCGCCATGGCTGTGTCCATCCCGCCCCAAGCCGACACCAAACATACTCTCAAAGATCTACATTGGACCCTAAACCGCATACCTGGAGGCAATTTTATTGTTGCGCGGGTAATTTGAGGTCCGTGCTCCCGAATTATTATCAACACATTGCCTTTCCCAATGTAAATGCGACACTTAACCACTGCCACACACCTTTTCATCATGGGTATGAGGCCCTTTCTTGCCCTCCTTTCAGCTAATCTGACCACCACTCCATTTTGCTTCTCCCCACCTACAAACAAAGACTCAAGAAGGAAGTTCAGTGGTCAGATCTGTACAGCGTGGGTATGGCCAATCAGATTCCATGCTCCAAGACTGTTTTGACTCAGTAGATTGGAATACGTTCCGGGTCGCCTCTGGGGATTAAAATCAATGAGTATGCCGACTCAATCACCGGACTCATCAAAAAATGCATAGATGACTTAACCGAATCAAAAAACATGAATTGATGGCAGACTTGTAGGGAAACTGAAGGAGAGAGATGCTGCTTATAAACACGGCAAGGTGACCGGGGAAAATAGTACATTTAAAAAGCACAAATACGACCTACGCAGGATGAACAAGATAGTGAATCTTGATAAGTCACCAAGAGCTAAATCATTAGCTAAATGCTCTCAAGCTTTGCGCAAAATGATTGATGAAAAAGGGCTGGTTAACATTTGGCCTATAGCACATCCCGCAACCAAAGACTTACCCTCATGGTTCATATTGGAGGTTAGACTACTTTCTCATTGTTCTCTAACCATCATGGTTCATATTCGGGGTTAGACTTATTTCTATTTACACTTTGTTAGTCTAGTCAGGAGATGTACAATAGGTTCAATCCATATTTCTGATCATGCATTAATTTCTATGGAGTTGTTCTTTAATTAAGAAGACAACTTCCCAAAGAGCAAACTAGTGCTGTGATCACGTTATCCTGTCTGACCCAGACTTCCGTGAGAGCATACGTAAAAATCCTGTCTGACCCAAACTTCCGTGAGAGCACGCATAAAGATGCTGTCTGACCCAGACTTCCGTGAGAGCATACTAATCCATCTATGTTATGGGAAACCACCAAAGAATGACAATGACAACAGAAATCCATCTATGTTATGGGAAACCACCAGAGAATGACAATGACAACATTAATCCATCCACCAGAGAATAACAATGACGGATTACGGACAATGACAACACTAATCCATCTATGTTATGGGAAATCACCAGAGAATGCCTTATTAATCACATACTGTCAATGTCTGTTGCATGAGTTAAAGATGCATCAGGCAAACTATGTTTTGTCTCTATTGAGATTAACAGTACGTTTACTCAGTTCTAAAAACTACTATACTCTTCAGAATTCGCAAACCATAACTACCTCGCAAATAAATATATTGGTGGCTTAAAACTTTGTCAGGTCTCGGAGCATGACAGCTCAATCCTGAACATGCCAATAACTAGTATGGAAGTTGCACGATTAATCGATGAATTAGCCTCTGGAAAAGCTTTAGGGCCAGATGGGGTTCCCCAGAAATATTTAAAGTGTTTAACTTCTTTCGTATCATTGGGACACTAACGTCCCACCTCGACAAAATGCAGTGAAATTGCAGGGCGCGAAATTCAAAATACAAAAGTAGTAATATTAAACATTCATAAAAATACAAGTGTTATACACCATTCATTAGCTTAAAATCTTGGTAATCGAACCGCTTTGTCTGATTTACAACAGGCTTTACGGCAAAAGCAGAGCATTTGATCGTCTGAGGACAGCGCCTCACCCACTTCCTGCATTAACATGAATTCATAACCTGCACAAAACTCAAAAATAGCGATAAAAGAAATCACATACCTTTTAAGATCTTCATCTTTTTACAATCCAAAGGGTCCCAGTTACACAATGAATGGTCGTTTTGTTTGATAAAGTCCTTTATATCCCAAAAATGTCAGTTTATTTGGTGCATTTGATTCAGAAATCCACCTATTCCAACTCGCCCAACATGCCTACAAAGGACTCTAAAAAGTGACCTGTAAACTTCATCCAAACAATTCAAACGACGTTTCTAATCCAACCTTAGGTACCCAATATATAAATAATCAATATAATTTAAGACGGAATATACAGTGTTCAATACCGGAGAAAAAGAACGAGTGCGCACTCATTCACGCGAGTCTTTCTTAGGGATACTTCGAAAGAATATGAATACTTCTTCATTTTTCAAAAAACAAGCATGAAACAATTTCTAAAGGCTGTTGACATCTAGTGGAAGCCATAGGAACTGCAATCTGGGTCTTAATTATTAGACTTTCCCATAGATAAGCATTGAAAACTCCAATGACCTCAAAAAAAATCCTGGATGGATTGTCCTCTGGGTTTTGCCTGACAAATCAGTTCTGTTATACTCACAGACATTATTTTAACAGTTGACAAAACTTTAGAGTGTTTTCTATCCGATACTACCATGCATATGCATATCCTAGCTTCTGGCCCTGAGTAACAGGCAGTTTACTTTGGACACCTCAGTCATCCAAACTTCCGAATACTGCCCCCTAGCCTTAAAAAGTTAACTGCCCTGTCCCATTACTAACCAGAATGTATTCTCACTCCTCGGCAATCTTGACCTCTGACTCTTCAGTCTACCTCAATTACGTTAATACACGAAGAAAACAAAGACCCGGAAGAGCTTTCTTCCTATAGGCCCATTTCCATATTGAATGTTGATGAGAAAATCCTTGCCAATGTAAAAAAAAAAATAATAATTGCATTATTATTTTATTTTAACACCCTTTTTCTCCCCAATTTTGTGGTATCCAATTGGTAGTTACAGTCTTGTGGCAGTGCTGCAACTCCCGTATGGACTCGGGAGAGATGAAGGTAGAGGGCCATGTGTCCTCCGAAACACAACCCAGCCAAGGTGCATTGCTTCTTGACACAATGCCTGCTTAACCCAGGAGCCAGCCGCACCAATATGTCAGAGGAAACACTGTACACCTGGTGACCATGTCAGCGTGCATTGCGCCCAGCCCACCACAGGAGTCACTGGTGCGCAATGGGACAAGGACATCCCTGCCGGCCAAACACTCCCCTAACCTGGGCGACGCCGGGACAATTGTGCGCCATCCCATTGGTCTCCCAGTCGCGGCCGGCTATGACAGAGCCTGGACTCAAACCAGGATCTCTAGAGGCACAGCTAGCACTGCGATGCAGTGCCTTTAGACCACTGCGCCACTCGGGAGGCACATAGGGGCCTTTTGGAAAACTCCAAACGGACTATAATGTGCCTTTAACTGAGAAGTGGCTTCCGTCTGATTACTCTACCATAAAGGCCTGATTGGTGGAGTGCTGCAGAGATGGATGTCCTTCTGGAAGTTTCTCCCATCTCGACAGAGGAGCTCTGGAGCTCTCACAGAGTGACCATCGGGTTCTTGGTCATGACCAAGACCATTCAAATCAAATGTTCTTTGTCACATGCACCGAATACAACAGGTCCTTACAGACCTTGCAGTGAAATGCTTACTTACAGGCCCTTAACCAACAATGCAGTTTTAAGAAAATACCTAAACAAAAAGTAAGAGATAAGAATTACAACAAATTAAAGAGCAGCAGTAAATAACAATAGCGGGGCTTTATACAGAAAGGGAACACCCCCGTGAAATGGACAAAAATGAATAGGAAGTCATTGGCACTGGACAAACCATATACACCGTGTCCAATACCACTCAATTTGGCGTCGTTTCGTTCAAAGTTGATTGCAAATGCCATATGGCAAATGCCAGGTGTAACACTTTAAAAATCCAACAGGTGGCGAGTGCGCTCCACCGTGGTTTTTCATATTGCAAATGTAGCACAAGTCAACATCCAAAAGTCAATTCAAAAACTTATCACCCCCTTAAAAAAGTGCTTTCTGGACCGTTTTTCGAAATTCTTTCAATTTTTTTTGTCAATTACACATGTGTAAGAACTGTATGAATATACTTTTGTCCAATTTTATCATCAGATTTTTAAAACTTTTTTTACTTGTGCATAAGGCATATGTTTTGTCCATTTGCAATATGATTTCATAGGAAGTCAAAAGTCAAAAATGTGAACTTTTTTTCAAAAACATATCACCCCTTTAAAGTGCTTTCTGGACCGTTTTTCGAAATTCTTTAGAATTTTTGTCAATTAATCATGTGTAAGAACTGTAGAACATACTTTGTCAACTTTATTATCATATTTTCTTTTTTACTTGTGCATAAGGCATATGTAGCAGTCAGACGTCTTGTCGTGTCGTGTCCCTTGTATATATCATTTTTTTAAACATATTTTTCTTCGCATATCTTTTAAAACATTTTGCTAAACCTCAACTTCTAAATACTCTCCTGTAACCCACCTCACCCAATGTAGCGCGGATCTGCTTTTTTTTCTAAAGTATTTATATTTACTTCGGATCCGGAAACCCTCAACTGAAGCTAGCCAGCTAACTACCAGCTATCAGTCAGCAAACCATTACTAGCGGTCATCAGCTAACCGGTCATCAGCTAACCTTTAGCTCGGAAAGCTCTCGCCAGTTCGAACAACGCGACTCTAACCAGATCATAACGGACCTATTATTTTTTATCCCCGGATTCCCACCGCAAACGGAACATTTTCAGCTGGATCTTCACAACTAGCTAACTGCAACCCCGGATGATTACTCCTGGCTAGCGTTTCCATCCACTTAGCTTGAAGCTAGCCCGGCCAGAGCTCCTGTGCTACCACCGAAGCATACTCCTGGGCTACAATATCCGGCCCCACGACCGGTCTATCGATGTCACCGCATGAAGAGGCATAAACAGACTCACCCCATCGCGACGTCCCCCAAAGGCTAACTTTCTAGCCCTTGCTATCTCCTTGCTTGCTAATTCGGCCTGCTAACTGCTAGCTTGTTTAGCCCCGGTCCGCTAACTGCTACCTTGTTTAGCCCCGGCCTACTAACTGTTAGCTTGTTAGCACAGGCCTGCTAACCGTCTGAATCGCCATGTCCCAACCACTCACTGGACCCATATTTACTTTCAATCTCTTGTCGATTTTAATTCGATTATACCTTCCGGTAACCTGCCTCACCCAATGTGATACGGAATCGCTATTATTTTACATTTTTTAGAACACATTCAAGAACCTCCAGAAGCTAACCAGCTAACTAGCTACAAGCTATTTAGTCATTGTTAGCCACTGCTAGCGGCTTTTACCTTCTGCACAGCCAGCCAGTTTTTTTAACCTGGATAATACTCACCAGTCTAGCTTCCCTGCCCCATCCACCGCTGCCCCCTGGACACTGATCACTTGGCTACATAGCTGATGCATGCTGGACTGTCCATTAATCACGGTACTCCATTCTTCTTGTTTATGTTTTATCTGTCGGCCCCAGCCGCACTCAGGCTCTGTGTGTAGTTAATCCGACCCTCCCTGCCTAGTCAACGCCATTTTACCTGCTGTTGTTGTGCTAGCTGATTAGCTGTTGTTGTCTCACCTACTGTTTTAGCTACTGTTTCAGCTAGCTCTCCCAATTCAACACCTGTGATTACTGTATGCCTCGCTGTATGTCTCTCAAATGTCAATATGCCTTGTATACTGTTGTTCAGGTTAGTTATCATTGTTTTAGTTTACAATGGAGCCCCTAGTTCCACTCTTCATACCCCTGATACCTCCTTTGTCCCACCTCCCACACATGCGGGACCTCACCCATTACAACCAGCATGTCCAGAGATACAACCTCTCTCATCATCACCCAGTGCCTGGGCTTACCTCCGCTGTACCCGCACCCCACCATACCCTTGTCTGCGCATTATGCCCTGAATATATTATTCCATGCCCAGAAATCTGCTCCTTTTATTCTCTGTCCCCAACGCTCTAGGCGACCAGTTTTGATAGCCTTTAGCCGCACCTTCATACTACTCCTCCTCTGTTCCGCGGGTGATGTGGAGGTAAACCCAGGCCCTGCATGTCCCCAGGCACCCTCATTTGTTGACTTCTGTGATCGAAAAAGCCTTGGTTTCATGCATGTCAACATCAGAAGCCTCCTCCCTAAGTTTGTTTTACTCACTGCTTTAGCACACTCTGCTAAGCCTGATGTCCTTGCCGTGTCTGAATCCTGGCTCAGGAAGGCCACCAAAAATTCTGAGATTTCCATACCCAACTATAACTTTTTCCGTCAGGATAGAACTGCCAAAGGGGGAGGAGTTGCAGTCTACTGCAGAGATAGCTTGCAAAGTAATGTCATACTTTCCAGGTCCATACCCAAACAGTTCGAACTACTAATTTTGAAAATTACTGTCTCCAGAAATAAGTCTCTCACTGTTGCCGCCTGCTACCGACCCCCCTCAGCTCCCAGCTGTGCCCTGGACACCATTTGTGAATTGATCGCCCCCCATCTAGCTTCAGAGTTTGTTCTGTTAGGTGACCTAAACTGGGATATGCTTAACACCCCGGCAGTCCTACAATCTAAGCTAGATGCCCTCAATCTCACACAAATCATCAAGGAACCCACCAGGTACAACCCTAAATTTGTAAACAAGGGCACCCTCATAGACATCATCCTGACCAACTGGCCCTCCAAATACACCTCCGCTGTCTTCAACCAAGATCTCAGCGATCACTGCCTCATTGCCTGTATCCGCTACGGAGCCGCAGTCAAACGACCACCCCTCATCACTGTCAAACGCTCCCTGAAACACTTCTGTGAGCAGGCCTTTCTAATCGACCTGGCCCGGGTATCCTGGAAAGACATTGACCTCATCCCGTCAGTTGAGGATGCCTGGTCATTCTTTAAAAGTAACTTCCTCACCATTTTAGATAAGCATGCTCCGTTCAAAAAATGCAGAGCTAAGAACAAATATAGCCCTTGGTTCACTCCAGACCTGACTGCCCTTGACCAGCACAAAAACATCCTGTGGCGGACTGCAATAGCATCGAATAGTCCCCGCGATATGCAACTGTTCAGGGAAGTCAGGAACCAATACATGCAGTCAGTCAGGAAAGCTAAGGCCAGCTTCTTCAGGCAGAAATTTGCATCCTGTAGCTCTAACTCCAAAAAGTTCTGGGACACTGTGAAGTCCATGGAGAACAAGAGCACCTCCTCCCAGCTGCCCACTGCACTGAGGCTAGGTAACACGGTCACCACTGATAAATCCATGAATATTGAAAACTTCAACAAGCATTTCTCAACGGCTGGCCATGCCTTCCGCCCGGCTACTCCAACCTCGGCCAACAGCTCCGCCCCCCTGCAGCTACTCGCCCAAGCCTCTCCAGGTTTCCCTTTACCCAAATCCAGATAGCAGATGTTCTGAAAGAGCTGCAAAACCTGTACCCGTACAAATCAGCTGGGCTTGACAATCTGGACCCTCTATTTCTGAAACTATCTGCCGCCATTGTCGCAACCCCTATTACAAGCCTGTTCAACCTCTCTTTCATATCGTCTGAGATCCCCAAGGATTGGAAAGCTGCCGCAGTCATCCCCCTCTTCAAAGGGGGAGACACCCTGGACCCAAACTGTTACAGACCTATATCCATCCTGCCCTGCCTATCTAAGGTCTTCGAAAGCCAAGTCAACAAACAGGTCACTGACCATCTCGAATCCCACCGTACCTTCTCCGCTGTGCAATCTGGTTTCCGAGCCGGTCACGGGTGCACCTCAGCCACGCTCAAGGTACTAAACGATATCATAACCGCCATCGATAAAAGACAGTACTGTGCAGCCGTCTTCATCGACCTTGCTAAGGCTTTCGACTCTGTCAATCACCATATTCTTATCGGCAGACTCAGTAGCCTTGGTTTTTCTGATGACTGCCTTGCCTGGTTCACCAACTACTTTGCAGACAGAGTTCAGTGTGTCAAATCGGAGGGCATGCTGTCCGGTCCTCTGGCAGTCTCTATTGGGGTGCCACAGGGTTCAATTCTCAGGCCGACTCTTTTCTCTGTATATATCAATGATGTTGCTCTTGCTGCGGGCGATTCCCTGATCCACCTCTACGCAGACGACACCATTCTATATACTTCTGTGCTATCTAAACTGTGCTATCTAACCTCCAAACGAGCTTCAATGCCATACAACACTCCTTCCGTGGCCTCCAACTGCTCTTAAACGCTAGTAAAACCAAATGCATGCTTTTCAACCGTTCGCTGCCTGCACCCGCACGCCTGACTAGCATCACCACCCTGGATGGTTCCGACCTAGAATATGTGGACATCTATAAGTACCTAGGTGTCTGGCTAGACTGTTAACTCTCCTTCCAGACTCATATCAAACATCTCCAATCTAAAATCAAATCTAGAATCGGCTTTCTATTCCGCAACAAAGCCTCCTTCACTCATGCCGCCAAACTTACCCTAGTAAAACTGACTATCCTACCGATCCTCGACTTCGGCGATGTCATCTACAAAATTGCTTCCAACACTCTACTCAGCAAACTGGATGCAGTTTATCACAGTGCCATCCGTTTTGTCACTAAAGCACCTTATACCACCCACCACTGCGACCTGTATGCTCTAGTCGGCTGGCCCTCGCTACATATTCGTCACCAGACCCACTGGCTCCAGGTCATCTACAAGTCTATGCTAGGTAAATCTCCGCCTTATCTCAGTTCACTGGTCACGATGGCAACACCCACCCGTAGCACGCACTCCAGCAGGTGTATCTCACTGATCATCCCTAAAGCCAACACCTCATTTGGCTGCTTTTCATTCCAGTTCTCTGCTACCTGTGACTGGAACGAATTGCAAAAATCGCTGAAGTTGGAGACTTTTATCTCCCTCACCAACTTCAAACATCTGCTATCTGAGCAGCTAACCAATCGCTGCAGCTGTACATAGTCTATCGGTAAATAGCCCACCCATTTTTACCTACCTCATCCCCATACTGTTTTTATTTATTTGCTTTTCTGCTCTTTTGCACACCAATATCTCTACCTATACATGACCATCTGATCATTTATCACTCCAGTGTTAATCTGCAATATTGTAATTATTTGCCTACCTCCTCATGCCTTTTGCACACAATGTATTTTGACTCCCTTTTTTTCTACTGTGTTATTGACATGTTAATTGTTTACTCCATGTGTAACTCTGTGTTGTTTGTTCACACTGCTATGCTTTATCTTGGCCAGGTCGCAGTTGCAAATGAGAACTTGTTCTCAACTAGCCTACCTGGTTAAATAAAGGTGAAATAAAAAAAATTAAAAAACGTTTTGTCCATTTGCAATATGACTTCATAGGAAGTCAAAAGTCAAAGTCACTTTTTTTGGGCCAAATGCCATAAGAAATGTCCAAATGCAATATGAAAGATTTGAAAATGCCAAATCAGGATGTTATGTCCATTTGCCATGTACCATAACAAATTAGACATGCTCAAAAATACTGCAGAAATGCAAAATTGACTGGCCTGATGAACTTGGGATGGCTGGGCAGTGATAGTGGTTCCTCTCCATTGCACGTTGTGTTGATTTCATCATGTCCATTTGGTGATGTTTTTTTCACTGTTGAATCATATTGCAAATGCACGGGCATTTGCAATATGTTTCAATGGGCATTTACCATCACGAATTTGTCATGCTCAAAAATCCTGCCAAAATGCAAAATTGACTGGCCTGATGAACACAGGATGGCCGGGAAGTGATAGTTGTTCCTCTTCATCGCTCGTTGTGTTGATTTCATCATGTCCATTTGGTGATGTTTTTTTCACTATTGAATCATATTGCAAATGCAGGTGCATTTAGGGTTTAAATTTTTGGCCCACTATTCTCGTGTTCGCTGCGCTTAGACCCAGCGAGCTACGGTCAAGCGGGATATCTTGTTGAACTCGGCACGGCCTAGAGATTATGGTAATGCCATTGCCTGTTCTCTGTGTCTTTAAGCACTGCACTTTGCCACTCCATCCTTGCTGTGTGTGTGTGTATGTGTGTGTGTGTGTGTGTGTGTGTGTGTGTGTGTGTGTGTGTGTGTGTGTGTGTGTGTGTGTGTGTGTGTGAGAGAGAGCTTTTCTTTGACATCTGTTGGGAGAAATGACTGACTTAGGAGTTCATGGGGGTTGCCTAATCACACATATGAAGTTTTGAAAAGATCGGACCTTTTTAACCCTTCAAAACAGCACCTATGACACCATTTTAAGGCACTTCCGGTTTACACAGGAAGCTGAAAGTGAACACATCCTCCCTGGGGTAGGCAATTATAGAATTTTGAGTTTTAAGTCTTTATGTTAAAAGCTGACTTATTTACGGAGGGTTTAGTGAGTGTGTGTTATTTCAGAAAATCCCAGAAATCTCGCAGAGCTCCGAAGCACACTTTAGCTGTTCAGGAGTCTTATGGCTTGGGGGCATAAGTTGTTTAGAAGCCTCTTAGACCTAGACTTAGCGCTCCGGTACCGCTTGCCATGCAGTAGCAGAGAGAACAGTCTATGACTAGGGTGGCATGAGTCTCTGACCATTTTTAGGGCCTTCCTCTGACACCGCATGGTACAGACAGCAGGAAGCTTGGCCCCAGTGATGTACTGGGCCGTACGCATTACCCTATGTAGTGCCTTGCGGTCGGAGGCCGTGCAGTTGCCATACCAAACGTCAGGATGATCGTGATGGTGCAGCTGTAAAACCTTTTGAGAATCTGTGGACCCATGCCAAATCTTTTCACCTGGAGAAAAGGAAAACCTATGTGAGAATGCTATTCATTGACTACAGGTCAGCGTTCAACACCATAGTGCCCTCGAAGCTCATCAATAAGCTATGGACCCTGGGTCAACACCTCCCTCTGCAACTGGATCCTGGACTTCCTGACGGGCCACCCCCCAGGTGGTAAGGGTAGGTAGCAACACATCCGCCATGCTGATCCTCAACACAGTGGCCCCTCGGGGGTGCGTGCAAAGCCCCCTCCTGTACTCCCTATTCAGTCATGACTGCATGGCCAGGCATGACTCCAACACCATCATTAAATTTGCAGATGACACAACAGTGGTAGGCCTGATCACCGACAAGGTCGACACAGCCTATAGGGAGGAAGTCAGAGACCTGGCCATGTGGTGCAAGGACAACAACCTCTCCCTCAACATGATCAAGACAAAGGAGATGATTATGGACTACAGGAAAAAGAGGACCGAGCACGCCCCCATTATCATGCAGTGGAGCAGGTTGAGAGCTTCAAGTTCCTTGGTGCCTACATCACCAACAAACGAACATGGTCCAAGCACACTATAACACTTGTGAAGCTGGCACAACAAAACCTATTCCACCTCATGAGACCGAAAATATTTGGTATTGTTCCTCAGATCCTCAACATTTTCTACAGCTCAAATCAAATCAAATCAAATTTATTTATATAGCCCTTCGTACATCAGCTGATATCTCAAAGTGCTGTACAGAAACCCAGCCTAAAACCCCAAACAGCAAGCAATGCAGGTGTAGAAGCACGGTGGCTAGAAAAAACTCCCTAGAAAGGCCAAAACCTAGGAAGAAACCTAGAGAGGAACCAGGCTATGTGGGGTGGCCAGTCCTCTTCTGGCTGTGCCGGGTGGAGATTATAACAGAACATGGCCAAGATGTTCAAATGTTCATAAATGACCAGCATGGTCGAATAATAATAAGGCAGAACAGTTGAAACTGGAGCAGCAGCACAGTCAGGTGGAAGTTGAAACTGGAGCAGCAGCATGGCCAGGTGGACTGGGGACAGCAAGGAGTCATCATGTCAGGTAGTCCTGGGGCATGGTCCTAGGGCTCAGGTCAGTTGAAACTGGAACAGCAGCATGGCCAGGTGGACTGGGGACAGCAAGGAGTCATCATGTCAGGTAGTCCTGGGGCATGGTCCTAGGGCTCAGGTCCTCCGAGAGAGAGAAAGAAAGAGAGAAGGAGAGAATTAGAGAACGCACACTTAGATTCACACAGGACACCGAATAGGACAGGAGAAGTATAACAAACTGACCCCAGCCCCCCGACACATAAACTACTGCAGCATAAATACTGGAGGCTGAGACAGGAGGGGTCAGGAGACACTGTGGCCCCACCCGAGGACACCCCCGGACAGGGCCAAACAGGAAGGATATAACCCCACCCACTTTGCCAAAGCACAGCCCCCACACCACTAGAGGGATATCTTCAACCACCAACTTACCATCCTGAGACAAGGCTGAGTATAGCCCACAAAGATCTCCGCCACGGCACAACCCAAGGGGGGGGGCGCCAACCCAGACAGGATGACCACAACAGTGAATCAACCCACTCAGGTGACGCACCCCCTCCAGGGACGGCATGAGAGAGCCCCAGTAAGCCAGTGACCCAGCCCCTGTAATTGGGTTAGAGGCAGAGAATCCCAGTGGAAAGAGGGGAACCGGCCAGGCAGAGACAGCAAGGGCGGTTCGTTGCTCCAGAGCCTTTCCGTTCACCTTCCCACTCCTGGGCCAGACTACACTCAATCATATGACCCACTGAAGAGATGAGTCTTCAGTAAAGACTTAAAGGTTGAGACCGAGTTTGCGTCTCTGACATGGGTAGGCAGACCGTTTCATAAAAATGGAGCTCTATAGGAGAAAGCCCTGCCTCCAGCTGTTTGCTTAGAAATTCTAGGGACAATTAGGAGGCCTGCGTCTTGTGACCGTAGCGTACGTGTAGGTATGTACGGCAGGACCAAATCAGAGAGATAGGTAGGAGCAAGCCCATGTGATGCTTTGTAGGTTAGCAGTAAAACCTTGAAATCAGCCCTTGCTTTGACAGGAAGCCAGTGTAGAGAGGCTAGCACTGGAGTAATATGATCAAATTTTTTGGTTCTAGTCAGGATTCTAGCAGCCGTATTTAGCACTAACTGAAGTTTATTTAGTGCTTTATCCGGGTAGCCGGAAAATAGAGCATTGCAGTAGTCTAACCTAGAAGTGACAAAAGCATGGATTAATTTTTCTGCATCATTTTTGACAGAAAGTTTCTGATTTTTGCAATGTTACGTAGATGGAAAAAAGATGTCCTTGAAATGGTCTTGATATGTTCTTCAAAAGAGAGATCAGGGTCCAGAGTAACGCCGAGGTCCTTCACAGTTTTATTTGAGACGACTGTACAACCATTAAGATTAATTGTCAGATTCAACAGAAGATCTCTTTGTTTCTTGGGACCTAGAACAAGCATCTCTGTTTTGTCCGAGTTTAATAGTAGAAAGTTTGCAGCCATCCGTCACTCCTCAGCAGGTCAGGCTTGGTCCTGTTTGTGGGTGAGTCCCAGAAAGAGGGCCAATTATCTACAAATTCTATCTTTTGGGAGGGGCAGAAAACAGTTTTCAACCAGCGATTGAGTTGTGAGACTCTGCTGTAGAGCTCATCACTCCCCCTAACTGGGAGGGGGCCAGAGACAATTACTCGATGCCGACACATCTTTCTAGCTGATATGCACGCAGAAGCTATGTTGCGCTTGGTGATCTCTGACTGTTTCATCCTAACATCGTTGGTGCCGACGTGGATAACAATATCTCTATACTCTCTACACTCGCCAGTTTTAGCTTTAGCCAGCACCATCTTCAGATTAGCCTTAACGTCGGTAGCCCTGCCCCGGGTAAACAGTGTATGATCGCTGGATGATTCGCTTTAAGTCTAATACTGCGGGTAATGGAGTCGCCAATGACTAGAGTTTTCAATTTGTCAGAGCTAATGGTGGGAAGCTTCGGCGTCTCAGACCCCGTAACGGGAGGAGTAGAGACCAGAGAAGAATCGGCCTCTGACTCCGACCCGCTGCTTAATGGGGAAAACCGGTTGAAAGTTTCTGTCGGCTGAATGAGCGACACCGGTTGAGCGTTCCTACAGCATTTCCTTCCAGAAACCGTGAGAAAGTTGTCCGGCTGCGGGGACTGTGTCAGGGGATTTATACTACTATCTGTACTTACTGGTGGCACAGACGCTGTTTCATCCTTTCCTACACTGAAATTACCCTTGCCTAACGATTGCGTCTGAAGCTGGGCTTGCAGCACAGCTATCCTCGCCGTAAGGCGAGTACAGCGGCTGCAATTAGAAGGCATCATGTTAATGTTACTGCTTAGCTTCGGCTGTTGGAGGTCCTGACGAATCGTGTCCAGATAAAGCGTCCGGAGTGAAAAAGTTGAAAAAGTTGAGGAAAAAATAAATAAATATATGAACGGTAATTAAAAAGTGAAAACCGTAAAGTTGTCAGGTAGCAAAACAGGTTGGCAACAAAACGCACAGCAACTCGAAAACAAGCCTGTACCATTGAGAGCATCCTGACTGGTTGCATCACTGCCTGGTATGGCAACTGCTCGGCTTCCAAATGCAAGGCACTACAGAGGGGAGTGTGAACGGCCCAGGACATCAATGGGGCCAAGCTTAATGCAATCCAGGACCTCTGTACCAGGCGGTGTCAGAGGAAGGCCCTAAAAATTGTCAGACTCCAGCCACCCTAGTCATGAACTGTTCTTTCTGCTACTGCACGGAAAGTGATACCGGAACACCAGGTCAAGGTCCATGAGACTTCTATACAGCTTCTACCCCCAAGCCATAAGACTCCTGAACATCTAGTCAAAAGCTACCCAGACTATTTGCATTGCCCCCACCCCCTTCTCCACACCACTACTACTCTTGGTTGTCATCTATGCATAGTCACTTTAATTAACTTTACCTACATGTACATACTACCTCAACTAACCAGTGACCCCGCACATTGACTCTGTACCAGCACCCCCTATATTTATATTGGTATTTTTTTACTGCTGCTCTGTAATTACTTGTATCTTTTATCTCTTAAAAAATCTTATCCGTATTTTTGAAACTGCACTGTTGGTTAGGGGTTCATAAGTAAGCATTTCATTGTAAGGTGAATTGTTGTATTCGGCGCTTGTGACAAATAAAATATGGTTTTGATTTATGGTGGCATACAGCTCATTGAGTGCAGTTTTAATGTCAGCATCGGTCTGTGGTGGTATGGTAGCTACGAAAAATACAGATGAAAACTCTAGGTTTATAGTGTGGTCTACAGCTTATCATCATGTCGTCGTTCAGTCACGACTCGGGGGAAACATAAGATATTACAGTTTTTATTGTCCCGTTGGTAGGATATACGTGCTTTCAGTTCGTCCCATTTATTTTCCAGCAACTGAACGTTAGCTAGCAGGACGGAAGGCAAAGGCAGATTAGCCACTCGTCGCCTGATCCTCACAAGGCACCCTGATCTTTTTCCGCAAAATCTCTGTTTCCTATTCCAGCGAATACCGGGGATCTGAGCCTGGTCGGTTGTCTGTAGTTTCTCCCTCCCGTCTGACTCATTGAAGAAAAGCTCTTTGTCTAATCTGAGGTGAGTAATCGCAGTTCTGATGTCCAGAAGCTCTTTTTGGGAAGCAGCAACATTATGTACAAAACAAGTTACGAACAACGAGGGGGAAAAAAATTGAATGGTTGGTTAAGAGCTGATATGACGGCAGCCCTCCCCTCCGGCGTCATCTTCATTCACCCCCGATTTCTCAGTTTGGTCAGGAGGTCAGCTCTAGGAAGAGGGTTGGTTGTTCCAAACTTCTTCCATTTAAGAATAATGGAGGCCACTGTGTTCTTTGGGACCTTCAATGGTTCAGAAATGTTTTGGAACCCTTCCCCAGATCTGGCCAGGTCGCAGTTGCAAATGAGAACTTGTTCTCAACTGGCCTACCTGGTTAAATAAAGGTGAAATAAATAAAAAATCTGTGCCTTGACACAATTCTGTCTCAGAGCAAATCCTGATTTTTGCTCTGACATGCACTGTCAACTGTGGGACTTTACCAGTGTGTGCCTTTCCAAATAATTTCCAATCAATTGAATTTACCACAGGTGGACTCCAATCAAGTTTTAGAAACATATCAAGGATGATCAATGGAAACAGTATGCACCTGAGTTTATTTTCGAGTCTCACAAGAAAGGGTTTGAATACTTATGTAAATAAGGTATTTCTGTTTTGTATTTTTAATAAATTAGCAAACATTTTTTAAATCTGTTTTTGCTTTGTGATTATGGGGAATTGTGTGTAGATTGATGAGGAAAAAATTCATATAATCCATTTTAGAATAAGGTTGTAAAATAAAAAATGTGGAAAAATGGAAGGGATTGAGTACTTTCCGAATGCATAAATGCATTTAGGAACCCAGAAAATCCAGTCACATCACCCTTTCAGCTCTCATACAATGGGTTTAAATATTTAGGAATACGGGTTCAATACTGTCATGATGATGTGGTTAAATCTAATCTGAATCCAATTTTGCAATAGATTAAGGATGATTTGACTAGTTGGTTGTCATTGTCACTCCCTTGGTTAGGACGTATTGCTGTGATTAAAATGAATGTACTCCCCTGGGTGGTATCATTCCCTTGGTTAGGACGTATTGCTGTGGTTAATTTTTATTTTACCTTTATTTTACTAGGCAAGTCAGTTAAGAATACATTCTTATTTTCAATGACGGCCTAGGAACAGTGGGTTAACTGCCTGTTCAGGGGAAGAACGACAGATTTGTATCTTGTCAGCTCGGGGATTTGAACTTACAACCTTTCGGTTACTAGTCCAACGCTCTAACCACTAGGCTACCCTACCACTAGGCTACATTCAAATGAATGTACTCCCCCTGGAGTTAAATCCGCTGCAGATGATCCCAAACCATGTTTGGAAATCAATTCACAGAGCAATGTCCATATTTATTTAGAACAACAAGAGTCCTTAATTTTATTAGAAAAACTCTGACTGCCAATCAAAAGGGAGGTTCGGCTGTACCTAACTTTCAGTACTATCACTGGTCCACACAATTTAAGATAATTTCTGAGTAGATTGAGCATCGCCCAAACTCTACATAGTTGGATCTGGAATCGGAGGGTTGTCTGGCGGACCTACCTTTTTGATAAAAGCCTAAAGGATCATTTTATTGTCACAAACACCATTAAATCATGTAACACTGCAAAAACAGCTTTTTATATGACAAGAATATACTCATTCTGTGCTCTGATGGTTAACAATCCCTTCTTTCCTCCTTCATGTACAGACAGTGGTTTAAGAATTGGTACAAACCTGGAATTACTACATTGAATGATTTGTTTTATGATGGTTTCCTTAAGTCTTTCCTGCAATTGAACCAAGAATATGGTTTACCACACTCACAATTTTACAGTTTCCTTCAACCTCGAAGCTTTATCATTTCAATGTCCTTTTATGAGGAGGAATCTGGCCTTAATGAGATGGAACAACTCACTCTCCATGCTAGCTCCTTAAAAAAGCAGACAATAAGCTATATATAGAGCAGTCTTTTTACTATAGGCAAGATCAACACTGATAGTAGGAAACATGAATGGCAGCAAGACTTTAGGGTGACCATCGATAATTGTGAATGGGAAGCTATTCTTACCAATGCAAAGAAATTATTTTGTTCCTATAAATCCTATAACTCTCACGAGCAACAATTTACAATTATATATAATTATATATATTTACAATTATATATATATATACAAACTACACCTGTTGTCAGAAGTAAATATGACCCTGCATGTTCTGGGGAATGTCCCAAATGTAAGCAGTACAAAGGTACTTATGTACATCTTATCTGGTACTGTGTCATTGTTAAAGATTTATGGAGGGGGGGTAAGGGACAAATTTAATAGTTTTGGCTCTCCAGGTCGTTTACAGCCTCTCCAGAAGCATTCTGGGTCTGTACTCGACTAACCCTGCACTGAAGTGTATAAATATCTTAGCTCTGTGGTATGCTGCTAGATTAACAATGCTTCAATCACGGTCAGATGGCACTAAACCAAACAATTCCTTTTGGCTTGGAAACCTTGTGGTTGTTTCCACTGGAAAGACTGACTTGTGTCCTCCATGAGAAACTTGACACATTTTTGCACATTTGGAGCCCTGTAGTTCGTTTTACTGGAGATGAGTGTGCTGAAGGGGATTTCCAACCCATAACCCACCCAGTTGCTCTTTATAACATTTGGAATTCACTAATTGTGACTAGTTTCAGGAAACTAGGCGTATGTCGCACTTCAGTACAGTAAATTTGTTTTTTTTTGGAAGTAATGCCTTCTGGAACATGTGAAATGTAATGTGCCTTAATAACAAACTTGTATTCCATCCATAAATACAAATAAATTGTTAAATTATGAGCCTAGTTGGTTTAGCCATGGAAAAAGTCAGGAACCTTCCCGCTAACCATGATTGGCTGATATAATAGGTGGGCTGGACATGCCAGGAGATGAGTTTGGATTGGTCTGCCATGTAGCATGCTTCTGTCTATAATGTGAGCTGTTCAGTTTGTGTTGACAGTCCATTCTACAGCACCGTTTTTGAAAGATATAACGTTAGCCATCGACAACTACAAAAGTTTTGCTACTTTTCTCAACAACATTGATGCCCTGAATGTATCAGGCTGCATGCCCTGAATGACCTTCATGATGCCCATGGGTTAACTGCCTGTTCAGGGGCAGAATGACAGATTTGTACCTTGTCAGCTCGGGGATTTGAACTTGCAACCTTCCGTTTACCTTCCGTTTACTAGTCCAACGGTCTAACCACTAGGCTACCCTGCCATCGGATATTTTAAAAATGGCGGGTGGGGAAATTAAACCTATTGCGTGATAGCGAGAAGGCGAGATGTTGTGTGGGGAAATGGCTTTTTTCACTTGATCTGTCCAACTTATCACCTTATCGCCTCTAAAATGTAAATGAAACATGATAAAGAGTTTATGTAATGTGTCATTACATAACTATTTGAAGGTTTGTGTCGAATTTGAATCGGGTTTTAGGGCAGTGCTTAAGTGATCTTCAGAAGTAAACAGCTGCTTTTGAGAGTCATGATAGCTTACAGTGATGATGCAAAAAAATACTAGGTATCCCCCCTTACCCTGTCCATGTCCCCTTACCCTGTCCATGTCCCTTTCTTGTTTTTAAACGGTGAGAAGTGCTACACCTGGTGGAGAGAGGCTGTAAGACAGAATGAGTTGCTTTATGCGTGCTGTACATTATGCCATGATATGTCACGATGTAACGTACAGCGTCGGAGGGCCAGTTTTTAAAAAACTTTTCTCCAATACTATAGAGCCATTACCATGTCAATCAACGCTTGAATAGAAACGTAGTTCACACCCCAGATTTTGATGTCAACACAGTCGCTACAGTACCATTTGTTTTCTTTGCAGCCTCCTTTGAATGTTGCAGTTGCGCACATTTGTACGGAATGGGGTTTGCGTACATTACATTTTCAGATATAAGTTTCACATTTTTATTGCAAGCTTAAGCTTACTCTTAGTTAGCTAGCAAACAATAGCTTGCTGGCTCACTAGCTAACGTTACGTGAATGATCTGTATAGTAATATTATTTGAATCAGAAATCCATTGCCTAGTTTGTTAGCTTTAGCTACATGCAGATTCACACTAAATCAAATCAAATCAAATCAAATTTATTTATATAGCCCTTCGTACATCAGCTGATATCTCAAAGTGCTCTACAGAAACCCAGCCTAAAACCCCAAACAGCAAGCAATGCAGGTGTAGAAGCACGGTGGCTAGGAAAAACTCCCTAGAAAGGCCAAAACCTAGGAAGAAACCTAGAGAGGAACCAGGCTATGTGGGGTGGCCAGTCCTCTTCTGGCTGTGCCGGGTGGAGATTATAACAGAACATGGCCAAGATGTTCAAATGTTCATAAATGACCAGTATGGTCGTATAATAATAAGGCAGAACAGTTGAAACTGGAGCAGCAGCACGGCCAGGTGGACTGGGGACAGCAAGAAGTCATCATGTCATGTAGTCCTGGGGCATGGTCCTAGGGCTCAGGTCCTCCGAGAGAAAGAGAGAGAGAGAGAGAAAGAGAGAATTAGAGAACGCACACTTAGATTCACACAGGACACCGAATAGGACAGGAGAGGTACTCCAGATATAACAAACTGACCCTAGCCCCCCGACACATTAACTACTGCAGCATAAATACTGGAGGCTGAGACAGGAGGGGTCAGGAGACACTGTGGCCCCATCCGAGGACACCCCCAGACAGGGCCAAACAGGAAGGATATAACCCCACCCACTTTGCCAAAGCACAGCCCCCACACCACTAGAGGGATATCTTCAACCACCAACTTACCATCCTGAGACAAGGCTGAGTATAGCCCACAAAGAACTCCGCCATGGCACAACCCAAGGGGGGGCGCCATCCCAGACAGGATGACCACAACAGTGAATCAACCCACTCAGGTGACGCACCCCTTCCAGGGACGGCAAGAGAGAGCCCCAGTAAGCCAGTGACTCAGCCCCTGCAATAGGGTTAGAGGCAGAGAATCCCAGTGGGAAGAGGGGAACCGGCCAGGCAGAGACAGCAAGGGCGGTTCGTTGCTCCAGAGCCTTTCCGTTCACCTTCCCACTCCTGGGCCAGACTACACTCAATCATATGACCCACTGAAGAGATAAGTCTTCAGTAAGGACTTAAAGGTTGAGACCGAGTTTGCGTCCTTGACATGTGTATGCAGACCGTTCCATAAAAATGGAGCTCTATAGGAGAAAGCCCTGCCTCCAGCTGTTTGCTTAGAAATTCTAGGGACAATTAGGAGGCCTGCGTCTTGTGACCGTAGCGTACGTGTAGGTATGTACGGCAGGACCAAATCAGAGAGATAGGTAGGAGCAAGCCCATGTAATGCTTTGTAGGTTAGCAGTAAAACCTTGAAATCAGCCCTTGCTTTGACAGGCAGCCAGTGTAGAGAGGCTAGCACTGGAGTAATATGATCAAATTTTTGGGTTCTAGTCAGAATTCGAGCAGCCGTATTTAGTACTAACTGAAGTTTATTTAGTGCTTTATCCGGGTAGCCGGAAAGTAGAGCATTGCAGTAGTCTAACCTAGAAGTGACAAAAGCATGGATTAATTTTTCTGCATCATTTTTGGACAGAAAGTTTCTGATTTTTGCAATGTTACGTAGATGGAAAAAAGCTGTCCTTGAAATGGTCTTGATATGTTCTTCAAAAGAGAGATCAGGGTCCAGAGTAACGCCGAGGTCCTTCACAGTTTTATTTGAGACAACTGTACAACTATTAAGATTAATTGTCAGATTCAACAGAAGATCTCTTTGTTTCTTGGGACCTAGAACAAGCATCTCTGTTTTGTCCGAGTTTAAAAGTAGAAAGTTTGCAGCCATCCACTTCCTTATGTCTGAAACACATGCTTCTAGCAAGGGCAATTTTGGGGCTTCACCATGTTTCATTGAAATGTACAGCTGTGTGTCATCCGCATAGCAGTGAAAGTTAACATTATGTTTTCGAATAACATCCCCAAGAGGTAAAATATATAGTGAAAACAATAGTGGTCCCAAAACGGAACCTTGAGGAACACCGAAATTTACAGTTGATTTGTCAGAGGACAAACCATTCACAGAGACAAACTGATATCTTTCCGACAGATAAGATCTAAACCAGGCCAGAACTTGTCCGTGTAGACCAATTTGGGTTTCCAATCTCTCCAAAAGAATGTGGTGATCGATGGTATCAAAAGCAGCACTAAGGTCTAGGAGCACGAGGACAGATGCAGAGCCTCGGTCCGATGCCATTAAAATGTCATTTACCACCTTCACAAGTGCCGTCTCAGTGCTATGATGGGGTCTAAAACCAGACTGAAGCATTTCGTATACATTGTTTTTCTTCAGGAAGGCAGTAAGTTGCTGCGCAACAGCCTTTTCTAAAATTTTTGAGAGGAATGGAAGATTTGATATAGGCCTATAGTTTATATAGGCCTACATCTATGGCAATGTTTGTATTGAGTTGGGATTATGCCGGTTCATTGTTTAGCTAGCTAGCTACCTTGCTAGCTACATGTCTAAACAAAAGACTACACTTCAGACGGATTATTACATGAGCCATCAAATAAGCCAGGTGTGTCCGGGGGTGATTATGGCCATCTATTGTATTTCAAGAACATGTGAAAATGTCTAGACAATAGTGACCCATCCACTTAGCTAGATGTGTCTGGGGGTGATTACAGCCATCTATAGTATTTCATGAACATGTGAACATGTCTAGACAATAGTGACCCATCCACTTAGCTCGATGTGGCTGGGGGTGGTTGTAGCAATTCCTTAACATGACCCATTAATTTAGACAAGTGTGTCGGGTAAGAGTCATCTAAAAATGATAAAATATTTATAAAATATTTCATCTGGACGCTTTCTGTTTTTGATATTGCTGCTATGCAAGTAACCACTTCACTGTACCGTTTACACCTTCTGTATCCTGTGCATGTAGGGGCGGCAGGCAGCCTAGTGGTTAGAGAGTTGGGCCAGTAACCGAAAGGTTGCTAGATAGAATCCCCAAGCTGACAAGGTAAAAATCTGTTGTTCTGCCCCTGAACAAGGCAGTTAAGCCACTGTTTCATGGCTGTCATTGTAAATAAGAATTTGTTCTTCACTAACATGCCTAGTTAAATAAAGGTTGAATTGAAGTGGGGTTACAAGTTTATCAACTTTCAAAGCAGAATGACTTTCCCATTGTTCCTCAACTGTAGTGTATGATATACAATTTTCTTGCTCTGAGTCTCTACTTTTATCCAGTGTAAAAAACATCACTTCAAATGTTGCTACATAAGACCAGTTGGTCACAACTATGATAGTTTGTTTTGGGCGGGAAGTGGAGTAGAGAGAGGGGTGGGGAAGGAATGTACGTATTTATCATGAAAAAAAAAACATTTTCAAAGAAATATGTAGAATGCAGTGTTTTCTGTTATTTTTTCTGTATTTATTTATTCAGCTTTTTTTTAATCTTGTTTTGTGTTCTGACCAAACTGGCTCCATGCGTGTGCCATTTTTTCTATCCCCACCTGATGTGTTCATGACACACAGGTTAAAATACTGAAACCAACTATATTAATTTGGCTACAGGTTTAAACACACATGACATTTAGCTAGCAAATAAAAAACAAACATTGCTCTGTACCTATGATAGTCCCATGATAGTCCCAGATGCTTTGTGTATGTACTGTATATAATGCATGTAGATGTAAAGTGTGTCAGTTAATATGGTTCACTGTGTGAGGTGTATGAGAGTGTATGTATTGTACTGTGGTGTGAGGAATCAAATCAAATTTTATTTGTCACATACACATGGTTAGCAGATGTTAATGCGAGTGTAGCGAAATGCTTGTGCTTCTAGTTCCGACAATGCAGTAATAACGAGCAAGTAATCTAACTAACAATTCCAAAAAAAACTACTGTCATACACAGTGTAAGGGGATAAAGAATATGTACATAAGGATATATGAATGAGTGATGGTACAGAGCAGCATAGGCAAGATACAGTAGATGATATCGAGTACAGTATATACATATGAGATAAGTATGTAAACCAAGTGGCATAGTTAAAGTGGCTAGTGATACATGTATTACATAAGGATGCAGTCGATGATATAGAGTACAGTATCAACGTATGCATATGAGATGAACAATGTAGGGTAAGTAACATTATATAAGGTAGCATTGTTTAAAGTGGCTAGTGATATATTTACATCATTTCCCATCAATTCCCATGATTAAAGTGGCTGGAGTAGAGTCAGTGTCATTGACAGTGTGTTGGCAGTAGCCACTCAATGTTAGTGGTGGCTGTTTAACAGTCTGATGGCCTTGAGATAGAAGCTGTTTTTCAGTCTCTCAGTCCCAGCTTTGATGCACCTGTACTGACCTCGCCTTCTGGATGGCAGCGGGGTGAACAGGCAGTGGCTCGGGTGGTTGATGTCCTTGATGATCTTTATGGCCTTCCTGTAGCATCGGGTGGTGTAGGTGTCCTGGAGGGCAGGTAGTTTGCCCCCGGTGATGCGTTGTGCAGACCTCACTACCCTCTGGAGAGCCTTACGGTTGAGGGCGGTGCAGTTGCCATACCAGGCGGTGATACAGCCCGCCAGGATGCTCTCGATTGTGCATCTGTAGAAGTTTGTGAGTGCTTTTGGTGACAAGCCAAATTTCTTCAGCCTCCTGAGGTTGAAGAGGCGCTGCTGCGCCTTCCTCACGATGCTGTCTGTGTGAGTGGACCAATTCAGTTTGTCTGTGATGTGTATGCCGAGGAACTTAAAACTTGCTACCCTCTCCACTACTGTTCCATCGATGTGGATGGGGGTGTTCCCTCTGCTGTTTCCTGAAGTCCACAATCATCTCCTTAGTTTTGTTGACGTTGAGTGTGAGGTTATTTTCCTGACACCACACTCCGAGGGCCCTCACCTCCTCCCTGTAGGCCGTCTCGTCGTTGTTGGTAATCAAGCCTACCACTGTTGTGTTGTCCGCAAACTTGATGATTGAGTTGGAGGCGTGCATGGCCACGCAGTCGTGGGTGAACAGGGAGTACAGGAGAGGGCTCAGAACGCACCCTTGTGGGGCCCCAGTGTTGAGGATCAGCGGGGAGGAGATGTTGTTGCCTACCCTCACCACCTGAAGAGAAAGTCCAGAGTGGTGGTGGCAGCAGCGCAAGTCTGTGACTGTTCACGTGGAAAATAACTGCAGCGGCTATGAGAGAGAATTGGACATTTAGCTAGCTTGCCGTTGCTAGCTAATTTGTCCTGGGAGATAAGCATGGGGTGTTATTCTACCTAAGGTGCATATGGTCCTTTTTTGTTGCTGGACCCATTTTGGGTCACACGGTATCATGTCTTCTCTACTGCAGCAATTGACTGTGGATGAAGGGGGAAAAGAGGTTGTTGTTTTATTTTTTTATTGGTCTCTCCTCGTTCATTCTTCTTCTTCTGTGGATTTTAAATGGCGGTTGGCAACTAAATTTAACTGCTACCAACTGGACTGGAGTGTGGACCTCGTTCATCTTTCAATCCCCTGCATGGGTATATGCTTGTAAAACCAATGAGTAGATGGGAGAGGCTTGCAGTGGGTCAGGCGTCCAAGTTATATTTTGCTACTGGCGAGCAATTTGTACGAAATGATTGAATAACATGTAGGTGAACAGTTATTTTGCATCACTCGCTCACGCAACGGGGGTGGTCTTGTCAGCAGCATGTTATGCTTGGAAGACATGGACATCGCTTTTTTCATTTATGCGTATCTGTGTGAACACATTTTATATATATATATATATATTTAAAAAATCCTAGACCACCTTTACTCCACACACAGAGATGCATACCAAGCTCTCCCCCACCCTTCATTTGGCAAATCTGACCATAATTCTATTCTACTGATTCCTGCTTACAAGCAAAAACTAAAGCAGTAAGTACCAGTGACTAGCTCAATATGGAAGTGGTCAGATGACACGGAAAGGTACACTGCTGCTACTCGCTGTTTGTTTGTTACCTATGTTTGTTACCTAAGCCCCCACCTACATGTACAGATTACCTCAACTAGCCTGTACCCCCGCACACTGACTCGGTACTGGTGCCCCCCCCGTATATAGCCTCGTTATTCTTATTGTGTTACTTTTTATTATTTATTTTAGCCTACTTGGTAAATATGTTCTTCTTCATGAACTGTGCTGTTGGTTAAGGGCTTGTCAGTAAGCATTTCACGGTAAAGTCTACACTTGTTGTATTTGGCGCATGTGGCAAATAAAGTTTGATTTGATACCCACTGTCTCTTGTTGAGCTGTAGAGCTAACCCTAACCCTGTGGAACTGTGGTCGGAGGCTGGTGATTCAACAAGACAGGAAACAGAGGAGGTCCTTCCTCTCCCTGTCCAGCTGGCTAGGAGTCAGAGTGGGTTGGGACATAATGCTGTCTCAATAATGTCTGAGCAGTTTAATTTAATATGGCTAATACCTCTACAGATATGTTAGTCAAACCTTACTGTGAAAAAAAGAGGGTAAACCAGGAAACCCTAGAGGGTAATCCAGGAAACCCTAGAGGGTAAACCAGAAAGGGTAATTCAAACCAGGAAGGGTAATTACATTTTTCATGACTTTATCATTCAACTTGTTCTGAAAACATTCTCTAGGGTAGGGGGCAGCATTCTGAATTTTGGATGAAAAGCATGCCCAAATTAAACGGAGTGCTACTTCTGCCCAGAAGATATGATATGCATATATGGATAGAAAACACTCTAACGTTTCCAAAACTGTTAAAATAGTGTCTGTGAGTATAACAGAACTGTTTTGGCAGGCGAAAACCTGAGAAAAATCCATTCAGGAAGTCGTTTTTTTTGTTGGTTTTCTAGTCAACGCAATTAAAGTATCCATTGACTTAGGACTCAAATTGCAGTTCCTATGCCTTCCACTAGATGTCAACAGTCTTTAGAAATTGTTTCAGGCTTGTATTCTGATAAGAGGGAGTAAGACCAGTCTGAATGAGTGGACCCTACTGTGTCACAGAGCTTTTTCATGCATCCCGAGTGTGCCTTTCTTGTTTATCTTTTATATTGACAACGTTATTGTCCGGTTGAAATATTATAGATCATTTAGGCTAAAAACAACATGAGCATTTAATATAAACATCGTTTGACATGTTTCTATGAACTTTACGGGTACAATTAGGATTTTTTTTCTGCCTGTTTATAATTTTGACCCCAGCCAAAAGCACCTAATTCAGCCTAAACTAATTTGATAAATATTAGTATAGGCTGAGTAAATCTAAACAAATCAAATCAAATTTTATTTGTCACATACACATGGTTAGCAGATGTTAATGCGACTGTAGCGAAATGATTGTGCTTTTAGTTCCAACCATGCAGTAATATCTAACAAGTAATCTAACCTAACAATTTCACAACAACTACCTTATACATGAATAAGAATAAATAAAAATATATGAATGAGCGATGGCCGAACGGCATATGCAAGATGCAGTAGATGGTATAGAGTACAGTATATACATATGAGATGAGTAATGTAGGGTATGTAAACATTATAAAGTGGCATTGTTTAAGGTGGCTAGTGATACATTGTAACGTCTGTTGTCGGGAGAAGGAGAAGACCAAGGTGCAGCGTGGTAAGTATTCATAATACGTTTAATAAATACGAACACTTGAACAAAACCAACAAACGAACAGTTCTGCAAGGTGCAATACAGAAAACAGAAAACAACTACCCACAAACACAGGTTAGAGACATAAAAAAGGAACTAAGGTCAGAACGTGACAGTACCCCCCCAAAGGTGTGGACTCCGGCCGCAAAACCTGAGCCTATAGGGGAGGTTCTGGGTGGGCATTTCACCACAGTGGCGGCTCTGGTGCGGGAAGTAGACCCCAGTCCACCTTAGTCTTGGCCCAAATATGTGGCACCTCTGGAGTGGCGACCCTCGCCGCCAACCTCAGACCGCGGGCCCCGAACAGGAGGGCGGCTCTGGCAGCTCTGGACAGGAGGGCGGCTCTGGCAGCTCCGGACAGGAGGGAGACTCTGGAAGCGCCAGACAGGCGGGAGAACCTGGAGGTAGGAGACGGAGAGACAGCCTGGTCCTCGGAGGAGGCACAGGATAGACTGGGCTGTGGAGGAGCACTGGAGGTCTCGAACTAAGGGCCTGCACAACCCGTCCTGGCTGGATGGTGATTTTACCCCGGCATGTGCGGGGCGCAGGCACAGGACACACTGGGCTGTGCAGACACACGGGAGACACCGTGTGCAAAGCCAACACGGGATATCCTGGCCCGGGGCGCACTGGCTGTCTGGAGAGCAGGGCTGGCACCATCCGCCCTGGCTGGATCCTCACCCTAGCCCGGCAGATGCGGGGAGCTGGGATGTAGCACACTGGGCTAAGAACGCGTACTGGGGACACAGTGCACTTCACCGCATAACCCGGTGCCTGCCCGGTCAACTTCTTGCCATGGTAAGCACGGGGAGTTGGCTCAGGTTTCCTACCTGACTCCGCCAATCTCCCCGTGTCCCTCCTCCCAAAATCTTTTTGGGCTTCCTTGCCAGCCGTGTTCCCTCATATCGCTGGATCCCTTTTCCTGCTGCCTCCGCTCTCCTGGCTGCCTCCACCTGTTCCCATGGGAGGCGATCCCTTCCAGCCAGGATCTTCTCCCATGTGGAGGCAGAGTAGCCTAGTGGTTTGAGCGTTCAAATCCCCGAGCTGACAAGGTACAAATCTGTCGTTCTGCCCCTGAACAGACAGTTAACCCACTGTTCCTAGGGTGTCATTGAAAATAAGAATTTGTTCGTAACTGACTTGCCTTGTAAAATAACCTATGTGTAGGCTCCCTTCCCATCCAAAATGTCCTCCCATGTCCATTCCTCCTTTTTACCACACTGCTTGGTCCGTTGGTGGTGGGTAGTTCTGTAACGTCTGTTGTCGGGAGAAGGAGAAGACCAAGGTGCAGCGTGGTAAGTATTCATAATACGTTTAATAAATACGAACACTTGAACGAAACCAACAAACGAACAGTTCTGCAAGGTGCAATACACAAAACAGAAAACTACTACCCACAAACACAGGTGGGAACAGGCTACCTAAGTATGGTTCTCAATCAGAGACAACAATTTACAGCTGCCTCTAATTGGGAACCAACCATCTGGTCAGACTCCGGAGACGGGCACATCGTGCACCACTCCCTAGCATTCTTCTCGCCAATGTCCAGTCTCTTGACAACAAGGTTGATGAAATCCGAGCAAGGGTAGCATTCCAGAGGGACATCAGAGACTGTAACATTCTTTGCTTCATGGAAAGTCGGTGCAGCCAACTGGTTTCTCCACGCATCGCACAGACAGAAACAAACATCTTTCTGGTAAGAAGAGGGGCGGGGGCGTATGCTTCATGGTTAACGTGACGTGGTGTGATCATAACAACATACAGGTACTCAAGTCCTTCTGTTCACCTGATTTAGAATTCCTCACAATCAAATGTCGACCGCATTATCTACCAAGGGAATTCTCTTCGATTATAATCACAGCCGTATATATAATCCCCCCCAAGCAGACACATCGATGGCTCTGAACAAACTTTATTTGACTCTTTGCAAACTGGAATCCATTTATCCGGAGGCTGCATTCATTGTGGTTGGGGATTTTAACAAGGCTAATCTGAAAACAAGACTCCCTAAATTTTATCAGCATATCGATTGCGCAACCAGGGCTGGGAAAAACCTTGGATCACTGCTATTCTAACTTCCGCGACGCATATAAGGCCCTACCCCGCACCCTTTTCGGAAAAGCTGACCACGACTCCATTTTGTTGATCCCTGCCTACAGACAGAAACTAAAACAAGAAGCTCCCGCGCTGAGGTCTGTTCAACGCTGGTCCGACCAATCTGATTCCACACTCCAAGACTGCTTCCATCACGTGGACTGGGATATGTTTCGTATTGCGTCAGACAACAACATTGACGAATACGCTGATTCGGTGAGCGAGTTCATTAAAACGTGCGTTGAAGATGTCGTTCCCATAGCAACGATTAAAACATTCCCAAATCAGAAACCGTGGATTGATGGCAGCATTCGCGTGAAACTGAAAGCCCGAACCTCTGCTTTTAATCAGGGCAAGGTGACCGGAAACATGACCTAATACAAACAGTGTAACTATTCCCTCCTCAAGGCAATCAAACAAGCTAAGCGTCAGTATAGAGACAAAGTAGAATCTCAATTCAACGGCTCAGACACAAGAGGTATGTGGCAGGGTCTACAGTCAATCACGGATCACAAAAAGAAAACCAGTCCAGTCACGGACCAGGATGTCTGGCTCCCAGGCAGACTAAATAACTTTTTTGCCCGCTTTGAGGACAATACAGTGCCACTGACACGGCCCGCAACTAAAACATGCAGACTCTCCTTCACTGCAGCCGACGTGAGGAAAACATTTAAACGTGTCAACCCTCGCAAGGCTGCAGGCCCAGACGGCATCCCCAGCCGCGCCCTCAGAGCATGCGCAGACCAGCTGGCTGGTATGTTTACGGACATATTCAATCAATCCCTTTCCCAGTCTGTTGTTCCCACATGCTTCAAGAGGGCCACCATTGTTCCTGTTCCCAAGAAAGCTAAGGTAACTGAGCTAAACGACTACCGCCCCGTAGCACTCACTTCCGTCATCATGAAGTGCTTTGAGAGACTAGTCAAGGACCATATCACCTCCACCCTACCTGACACCCTAGACCCACTCCAATTTGCTTACCGCCCAAATAGGTCCACAGACGATGCAATCTCAACCACACTGCACACTGCCCTAACCCATCTGGACAAGAGGAATACCTATGTGAGAATGCTGTTCATCGACTACAGCTCGGCATTTAACACCATAGTGCCCTCCAAGCTCGTCATCAAGCTCGAGACCCTGGGTCTCGACCCCGCCCTGTGCAACTGGGTACGGGCCGCCCCCAGGTGGTGAGGGTAGGCAACAACATTTCCACCCCGCTGATCCTCAACACAGGGTCCCCACAAGGGTGCGTTCTGAGCCCTCTCCTGTACTCCCTGTTCACCCACGACTGCGTGGCCACGCACGCCTCCAACTCAATCATCAAGTTTGCGGACGACACTACAGTGGTAGGCTTGATTACCAACAACGACGAGACGGCCTACAGGGAGGAGGTGAGGGCCCTCGGAGTGTGGTGTCAGGAAAATAACCTCACACTCAACGTCAACAAAACTAAGGAGATGATTGTGGACTTCAGGAAACAGCAGAGGGAACACCCCCCTATCCACATTGATGGAACAGTAGTGGAGAGGGTAGTAAGTTTTTTACTCAAAGTCAGTGGCATGTCGTTAGTAAAAATGCAAGGGGCCTAAACTAGGAATTCCTGACTCCACCTGGATTATGTTGGAGAGGCTTTCATTAAAGAACACGCTTTGTGTTCTGTTAGACAAGTAACTCTAGTACAGAACATCTTCTCAATGACTTAATTTGTTGTTCATCTCTGTTTATACCCATTGCTTAATTTGAAAAGGATCCGTCGCCTCTCCATTTTGGACTGTTTTGTTCCAGAACCTATTTGGATGAATCCGGTACCTATCGTGAGATGAAAAATAATGTTCATGAAGTAATTTATTTTATAAAAGCCATCAGAGTTAATTTGAGTTGCCTCTTCGTGAATTCTCCTACCCCCTTGGCTGTCTGAGAAGTGATCCTGTACCTGTTACAGAACTAGAATGAGATTCACTTTCTATGATATTTCTCCCTCTCTCTACTCTGATTGGCATGAGACTGCAACTCTCATATAGGATGAATCACAATAATTGTTTGCTAAAATAATAATTGCTTCCCAAAATGTAAATTTATGTAATGGCAATACTGGTACGAGGTAACACTAACTTGCATAAACTGCTTACATTATTACAAATATGAATTGCTAATTATGGAAATTAAGATAAGGATTTAAAAAATATATATACACTAAATCAAATCAAATTTATTTATGTAGCCCTTCTTACATCAGCTGATATCTCAAAGTGCTGTACAGAAACCCAGCCTAAAACCCCAAAACAGCAAGCAATGCAGGTGTAGAAGCACGGTGGCTACCTAGAAGCACGGTGGCTACCTAGAAGCACGGTGGAAACCTAGAGAGGAACCAGGCTATGTGGGGTGGCCAGTCCTCTTCTGGCTGTGCCGGGTGGAGATAACAGAACATGGCCAAGATGTTCAAATGTTCATAAATGACCAGCATGTTCAAATAATAATAATCACAGGCAGAACAGTTGAACCTGGAGCAGCAGCATGGCCAGGTGGACTGGGGACAGCAAGGAGTCATCAGGCCAGGTAGTCCTGAGGCATGGTCCTAGGGCTCAGGTCCTCCGAGAGAGAGAAAGAAAGAATTAGAGAGAGCATACTTAAATTCACACAGGACACCGGATAAGACAGGAGAAATACTCCAGATATAAACAGACTCACCCTAGCCCCCTGACACACAAACTACTGCAGCATAAATACTGGAGGCTTTGTACAATAAGCATACTCAAATGGCGCAAATAGTATGGTTAGTATGAGTAGTTTGCCATTTCAAACACAGCTATAGTGTAGAATATCAAACAGGGTTTCCATTAGCCGGTAATAGCTAGCCTATAAAAAAATATGAAAAGCCGATAAATAAAATTGGTTCCGGCCAATTGTCCAGGGAAAAGCAAGAAAAATCCCATTGCGAAATAATGCTTTTAGCCTATTCATTGATGAAAATACCAGTCGATGGAAGTACATTTGACTGGTTATACTTATCAGTCTATAGGTTCATTTGCATAATTTAGTGGAATTAAATTGCCGCATGTGTAGGATACAGTATGTGCGTTATGTGTCTTATTTATCACGTGCACAGCATACAGATACAGAGCCTTTGAAGGGAAAATCAGTCCTGACAGCATGAGAGCTGCTGCAGCAGCATCTCAAATGGCAACTGAAGGCAGGATTCATCAGCGCATCAGGGGGTGGGGGGGATGGGGAGGGACACACAATGCAAATCGTCCGGGTAGCCATTTGATTACCTGTCAGGAGTCTTATGGCTTGGGGGTAAAACTGTTGAGAAGCCTTTTTGTCCTAGACTTGGCACGCCGGTACCCCTTGCCATGTGTTGGTAAAGAGAACAGTCTAGGACTGGGGTGGCTGGGGTCTTTAACACTTTTTAGGGCCTTCCTCTGACACCACCTGGTGTAGAGGTCCTGGATGGCAGGCAGCTTAGCCCCAGTGATGTACTGGGCCGTACGCACTACCCTCTGAAGTGCCTTGCAGTCAGAGGCCGAGCGATTGCCGTACCAGGCAGTGATGAAACCAGTCAGGATACTCTCGATGATGCAGCTGTAGAACCTTTTGAGGATCTCAGGACCCATTACAAATCTTTTTAGTTTCCAGGGGGGGGAATAGGCTTTGTCGTGCCCGCCTCACGACTGTCTTTGTGTGTTTGGACCATTCTAGTTTGTTGTTGATGTGATCACCAAGGAACTTGAAGCTCTCAACCTGCTCCACTACAGCCCTGTTGATGAGAATGGGGGCGTGCTCGGTCCTCCTTTTCCTGTAGTCCACAATAATTTCCTTAGTCTTGGTTACGTTGAGGAAAAGGTTGTTATTCTGGCACCAACCAGCCAGGTCTCTGACCTCCTCCCTATAGGCTGTCTCGTCGTTGTCGGTGATCAGGCCGACCACGGTTGTGTCATCTGCAAACATATTATGCATTATGGAACGAACATTCGCACGTAGCCTACAGCCTTGTGCACATTGCGGCGCTTATAATGTGAGGAAACAATAGTTTATCAACATTTTAAGCTAAATGTTCTGATCTGTTGCATTAGACTCATTGCTTAAAAAAAACTATTGATTTAGGCTAGGCCTACATGTTGTATGAACTTGGGATCTGTCTTCCCACAACTGTCCCAGAGTCTGTTTGGAATAGACTATTTTGCTGTTCGTTGCTCATCTTCAAAGTGCACATCAGAATTCGGTAAGAAGGACTGCACATCTATGCATCCTGGACTTGCATGTTCTTTTAATATGATTTACCATAATCTAAATGGGATTTCTGTCATTCTGAGCACTGTAGGTGGACGCCCTATTCAGGTTACGCACCCAATGCATATAGGTCTTGCAGATTTCTCAAATGTCAGGTAAATTAAAATGTTGCTGTTCAAATGTCTGGTGCAACGTTTTCCTAACAATAACCCTGATATCTACCTCTGCATAGAATCAACCTCTGCATACATTTTACATACTGTACAATACCAGTCAAATGTTTGGACACAAGGGTTTTTCTTTATTTTTTTACATTGTAGAATAATAGTGAAGATGTCAAAACTATGAAATAACACATTTTTTTTAAATTTAACCTTTATTTTACTAGGCAAGTCAGTTAAGAATAAATTCTTATTTTCAATGACAGCCTAGGAACAGTGGGTTAACTGCCTGTTCAGGGACAGAACAACAGATTTGTACCTTGTCAGCTCAGGGATTTGAACTTGCAACCTTTCGGTTACTAGTCCAAAGCTCTAACCACTAGGCTATCCTGCCACCCCATATGGAATCATGTAACCAAAAAAGTGTTAGAGCCACAGAGACGGGGGTTTAGGTGGCTATGTTTCAACACACGTGATGTTGTCTTTCTGAAGAAAAAGAGACGGGGGTTTAGGTGTCCCGAATATTGAGTGGATTTACACTGCTGCAAGACAGACTCACCTGTTGAACATGCTCAATGTGACAGTTAAGGAGTTCCACCCACTTCCTGGGCTTTAGGAAGAAAGCCAATGGAAAATTGGACACTCGTGCTTTGGAGTCTGGTCAGACTGGCCGGACCTCAGCAACCTGTGTAACTGTAACAGTATAACTTTAGACCGTCCCCTCGCCCATACCCGGGCGTGAACCAGGGACCCTCTGCACACATCAACAACAGTCACCCACGAAGCATCGTTACCCATCGCTCCACAAAAGCCGCAGCCCTTGCAGAGCAAGGGGAACAGGTGGACACGGGCTGATATGCAAACTGAGCCTGTGGCTGCCTCTGATGCAGTTGTGGCAGATTGAGGTGTTGATGTGGAGGCTTCTGTCACCCATGATGGAACATCTCATGTTACATCCAGGACAACACTCATTGGTATCAGACGGATGCAGCTACTGCAACACTGGACTGGCCTGAGGCTGCAGAGGAAACTCGCTGCTCTGGACTGTGCTGACCACTCTGTCTCCCATTCCATGTACCAGAATGCTCCCATTGGTGAGGGCAATTTCAACTTTACTGTTAAGGCAAGGCTGCAAGTTCTACCAACAAAATATAATCTAGCACATCGGTACCCTGCAAGCCATGACCCATTTTGTATTGAGTCAAATGTAATGGAGTCCATTGACCATGTTAATGGCTGCTGTTCATACAAGGATTTGTACATTGCTAGACATGACCATTCTGTATACTTCTGGCCCTTCTTTAGACACTGTGTTAACAACCCTCCAGGCAAGCTTCAATGCCATACAACTCTCCTTCCGTGGCCTCCAATTGCTCTTAAATACAAGTAAAACTAAATGCATGCTCTTCAACCGATCGCTACCTGCACCTGCCCGCCTGTCCAAAATCACTACTCTGGACGGCTCTGACTTAGAATACGTGGACAACTACAAATACTTAGGTGTCTGGTTAGACTGTAAACTCTCCTTCCAGACCCATATCAAACATCTCCAATCCAAAGTTAAATCTAGAATTGGCTTCCTATTTCGCAACAAAGCATCCTTCACTCATGCTGCCAAACATACCCTTGTAAAACTGACCATCCTACCAATCCTCGACTTTGGCGATGTCATTTACAAAATAGCCTCCAATACCCTACTCAACAAATTGGATGCAGTCTATCACAGTGCAATCCATTTTGTCACCAAAGCCCCATATACTATCCACCATTGCGACCTGTACACTCTCGTTGGCTGGCCCTCGCTTCATACTCCTCGCCAAACCCACTGGCTCCATCCATGTCATCTACAAGACCTTGCTAGGTAAAGTCCCCCCTTATCTCAGCTCGCTGGTCACCATAGCATCTCCCACCTGTAGCACACGCTCCAGCAGGTATATCTCTCTAGTCACCCCCAAAACCAATTCTTTCTTTGGCCGCCTCTCCTTCCAGTTCTCTGCTGCCAATGACTGGAACGAACTACAAAAATCTCTGAAATTGGAAACACTTATCTCCCTCACTAGCTTTAAGCACCAACTGTCAAAGCAGCTCACAGATTACTGCACCTGTACATAGCCCACCTATAATTTAGCCCAAACAACTACCTCTTTCCCTACTGTATTTTATTTATTTATTTATTTTGCACCCCATTATTTTTATATTTCTACTTTGCACATTCTTCCATTGCAAAACTACCATTCCAGTGTTTTACTTGCTATATTGTATTTACTTTGCCACCATGGCCTTTTTTTTGCCTTTACCTCCCTTATCTCACCTCATTTGCTCACATCGTATATAGACTTGTTTATACTGTATTATTGACTGCATGTTTGTTTTACTCCATGTGTAACTCTGTGTCGTTGTATGTGTCGAACTGCTTTGCTTTATCTTGGCCAGGTCGCAATTGTAAACGAGAACTTGTTCTCAACTTGCCTTCCTGGTTAAATAAAGGTGAAATAAAATAAAAAAATTGACCTGATAGCCAGCGAGGTGAGACAAGTGGTCTCACCAACAGCACACGTGAATAAACATCCTAGTTTAAGGGGATGCTGGTATGATGAGGTTGATGTGTTTTCCTGTATGCCAAATAAACCAGATAGTTGTTGTTGACGGGGAGGCCAGGGGGATGTGCTCATTTTGGAAGTGTTCTGCTCAATTGACAGCTACATGTAGTAGGTGCAAGCTGGTGGCGCTGGTATTCAGGAGTCTCGGACACATACACAGGCTTACAGTGCGCTGCCTCCAGATTGCGGACCTGACAACAACTAGGGCAATGCAATTGGCTAGGTACTGCTCTTTTTCAGCTGTCGTGGGCAGCCTAGCTTTTTGGAAAAGGAGCTGCTTTCTGTCCCCTTGAGTGCCATGCATACAGCGACTTTTGAGATGTTTGGATCCTTTTTTTGTACATTTGATTGGTGGATTCAAATAAAGTGTTAAAAATGTGTGTGTGTGTGTGTGTGTGTGTGTGTGTGTGTGTGTGTGTGTGTGTGTGTGTGTGTGTGTGTGTGTGTGTGTGTGTGTGTGTCAGGCGGCGTTCTCAGAGATCAACCTGGTATCCCATGCCAACGGGTCGTGTAACGTGGACATACAGTTGATCAGGAACGGAACCAAAGTGGTGAGGTGAGTAATGTTTCCATCCAGAGACCTGCTACTACTAAGCACCATCTGAGTGCTCTTAGCCCTTAAATCAAAAGGTTATTTATTACACGCCAACATACATCCAATACACTCAGGGCAGCTGGGCCATATTGAACACCGCTGTGTTTGTAACTAATGGAGGTCCTATTTTAGATTAAATATAGGCTTCTAGGAATTCTACCCATATTAGAGCGGTAGAAGTACAGTCCAAATATCTGCATTAAAATCAGTAATAATTGCAGTCAAAAACTCAGCAAAAAAATAAACGTCCTCGCAGTCAACTGCGTTTATTTTCAGCAAACTTAACATGCGTAAAAAAATATCCCATAACAACAAAGCAAAAACAGGTTTAGAAATTTTACCAAATGTATTACAAATAAAAAACATAATTATCAGATTTGCATACAGTTGAAGTCGGAGGTTTACATACACCTTAGCCAAATACATTCAACTACAACATCTTCTGTCAAGATAGAACTGCCAAAGGGGGAGGAGTTTCAATCTACTGCAGAGATAGCCTGCAAAGTTCTGTCATACTTTCCAGGTCTATGCCAAACAGTTCGAGCTTCAATTTTTTAAAAATAAATCTCTCCAGAAATAAGTCTCTCATTGTTGCTGCCTGTTACAGACCACCCTTAGCTCCCAGCTGTGCACTGGACACCATTTGTGAATTGATCGCCACCCATCTAGCTTCAGAGTTTGTTCGGTTAGGTGACCTAAACTGGGATATGCTTAACACCGTCCTACAATCTAAGATAGATGCCCTCAGTCTCACACAAATTATCAAGGAACCCACCAGGTACAAACATAAATCCATAAACATGGGCACCCTCATAGATATTATCCTGACCAACCTGCCTTCCAAATACACCTCTGCTGTTTTCAATCAGGATCTCAGTGATCACTGCTTCATTGCCTGTATACGGTATGGGTCCGTGGTCAAACGACCACCCCTCATCACTGACAAATGCTCCCTAAAACACTTCTGAGAGCAGGCCTTTCTAATTAACCTGGCCCGGGTATCCTGGAAGGATATTGACCACATCCCGTCATTAGAGGATGCCTGGTTGTTCTTTTAAAGTAATGTTCTCACCATCTTAAATAAGCATGCCCCTTTCAAAAAAATGTAGACCTAAGAACAGATATAGCCCTTGGTTCACTCCAAACCTGACTGCCCTCGACCAGCACAAAACGTCCTGTGGCGTACTGCACTAGCATCAAATAGTCCCCGCAATATGCACATTTTCAGGGAAGTCAGGAACCAATACATTTAGCTTTTTTGTTAGGAAAGCAAAGGCTAAATTTTTCAAACAGAAATTTGCATCTTGTAGCTCTAACTCCAAAAAGTTCTGGGACACTGTAAAGTCCATGGAGAATAAGAGCACCTTAAAGAGCTGCAAAACCTGAACCCCTACAAATCAGCTGGGCCCTCCCTTTCTAAAATTATCCGCCACCATTGTTGCAACCCCTATTACTAGTCTGTTCAACCTCTCGTATCTGACATTTGATTTTGTAAATGATTATATATTTTTAATTATAAGACAACAAAGTCCTGCTCCTTCCCTGACTTTTCCTAAATGTTGTTATTTAACATTGCTCAATTTTGAAATCACTAACAGAAAAGCATTTGGAACCAATTTTCAATGGATAGGTGTTCCGCTAGCAAACCCACCTCGACAACATCCGGTGAAATTGCAGTGCCAAATTCAAAATACAGAAATACTCATAATAAACATTCATAAAAAGATACAAGTGTTATACATCGGCTTAAAAATGAACTTCTTGTTAATACAGCCGCTGTGTCAGATTTCAAAAAGGCTTTACGGGGAAAGCATACAATGTGATTATCTGAGGACAGCGCCCCGCATACAAAAGCATACTAACATTTTCAAGCCAAGTAGAGGAGTCACGAAAGTGAGAAATAGAGATAAAACGAATCACTTACCTTTGATAACCTTCATCTGGTTGCAGTCTCAAGAGTCCCTGTTACACAATAAATGTTTGTTTTGTTCAATAAAGTCCCTCTTTATATCCCAAAAACTCTGGTTTTGTTGGCGCGTTTGTTCAGTAATCCACTGGCTCAAAGGCGGTCACAGCATGCAGACGAATACATCCGAATAGTACCTATAAAGTTCGTTGAAACATGTCAAACGAGGTTTATAATTAAGCCTCAGGTTGTCTATTGTCTAAATAATCTATAATATTTCAACCGGACAATAGTGTATTCAATAGAAAGGAAAAACAACAAAGGGCGCGCAATTGGTCACGCGCGCAAACCATCTCTGCTTCATTCTACAGTCCACTGACAATGGTCTCATTCTTCCTCATTTTTCAGAAAACAAGCCTGAAACAATGTCTAAAGACTTGACATCTTGTGGAAGCCATAGGAACTGCAATCTGGGTCCTAACCCATTACATACTGTATAGGCATTCAATTGAAAACTACCCACATCAAAAATCCCACTTCCTGGATGGATTTTTCTCAGGTTTTCGCCTGCCATATCAGTTCTGTTTTACTGACAGACATTGTTTAAAGAGTTTAAAACTTTAGAGTGTTTTCTATCCAAATCTACCAATTATATGCATATCCTAGCTTCTGGGCCTGAGTAACGGGCAGTTTACTTTGGACACCTCAGTCATCCAAACTTCCGAATACTGCCTCCTATCCCAAAAGTTAACCTGCTGAGACAATACACTGTAGCACGTTGGTACCCAACCAGGCGCTAATGTGTCTCTCCTCACTGAATGAATGACAAATGGTTGAATGGGCAATAATTGTGCACATTACTTCAATCAAATTTAAAGCCTCTTATGGCTGCGATCCCCATACAGGGATCAACATCAGGGGAAATTTCAGAGTGACAACTAAAAATACAACGTCGTAACATTAAACATTCTTGAAAATGCAAGTGTCTTACATCCTTCAAAAGATTAGGATCTTGGTAATCATACTACGTTTTCCGATTTAAAATAGCTATTACAGAGAACAAATACCATGCTTTTGTTTGAGAAGAGCAATCAACAACAAAAACATTTTCCGCCATGACAGTTTTTACACATTCACATCTGAAGGTAAAATTATGACTTACATTCTGATATCTTGCTCTTATTTCTCTTCCTGAGGGTCCCAGTGATCAAATGAAGTGCCGTTTTCTTTGATAAAATCCATTTTTATAGCCTAAATCGAAACATTTTGGAACCTGTTTGTGCCGTGAATTCCATCTCTATCAATTTTTTACGGTGCATTCGACGTAATTACACACAGTAAACAATTGTTTATCTAGTCATGGTTGGTTTCAGTACATTCCTCTGGATGTTTGCAACACAGACAAACGTCATTGTTTTTTTTGCTGGGAGTATTGACCGAAGTGAACTGATTTGAAGACAACGAGCAATGACTACCTTGCGCACCAATAATTTTAGCAAAGCTTCGTTGACTGATTGTATTTCTGCCCAATGACCACTGATCTTCTTGAAATCTAGTTGGGTAGATAGCCAATGAGCTGAGGTAAACGCCAGTATGTAATGGTTTTGGGTAGGACCACCATTCCTTGTTTGTAAATGCACGCGTTCTCACCTTAACTATCAGAGGAGTTGCTGTTTTTATTTTTTTTTATTTCACCTTTATTTAACCAGGTAGGCCAGTTGAGAACAAGTTCTCATTTGCAACTGCGACCTGGCCAAGATAAAGCATAGCAGTGTGAGCAGACAACACAGAGTTACACATGGAATAAACAATTAACAAGTCAATAACACAGTAGAAAACAAAGGGGGGAGTCTATATACAATGTGTGCAAAAGGCATGAGGAGGTAGGCAAATAATTACAATTTTGCAGATTAACACTGGAGTGATAAATGATCAGATGGTCATGTACAGGTAGAGATATTGGTGTGCAAAAGAGCAAGTAAATAAATAAAAACAGTATGGGGATGAGGTAGGTGAAAATGGGTGGGCTATTTACCAATAGACTATGTACAGCAGCAGCGATCGGTTAGCTGCTCAGATAGCTGATGTTTGAAGTTGGTGAGGGAGATAAAAGTCTCCAACTTCAGCGATTTTTGCAATTCGTTCTAGTCACAGGCAGCAGAGAACTGGAACGAAAGGCGGCCAAATGAGGTGTTGGCTTTAGGGATGATCAGTGAGATACACCTGCTGGAGCGCGTGCTATGGATGGGTGTTGCCATCGTGACCAGTGAACTGAGATAAGGCGGAGCTTTACCTAGCATGGACTTGTAGATGACCTGGAGCCAGTGGGTCTGGCGACGAATATGTAACGAGGGCCAGCCGACCAGAGCATACAGGTCGCAGTGGTGGGTGGTATAAGGTGCTTTAGTGACAAAACGGATGGCACTGTGATAGACTGCATCCAGTTTGCTGAGTAGAGTGTTGGAAGCCATTTTGTAGATGACATCGCCGAAGTCGAGGATCGGAAGGATAGTCAGTTTTACTAGGGTAAGCTTGGCGGCGTGAGTGAAGGAGGCTTTGTTGCGGAATAGAAAGCCGACTCTTGATTTGATTTTCGATTGGAGATGTTTGATATGAGTCTGGAAGGAGAGTTTGCAGTCTAGCCAGACACCTAGGTACTTATAGATGTCCACATATTCAAGGTCGGAACCATCCAGGGTGGTGATGCTAGTCGGGCATGCGGGTGCAGGCAGCGATCGGTTGAAAAGCATGCATTTGGTTTTACTAGCGTTTAAGAGCAGTTGGAGGCCACGGAAGGAGTGTTGTATGGCATTGAAGCTTGTTTGGAGGTTAGATAGCACAGTGTCCAATGACGGGCCGAAAGTATATAGAATGGTGTCGTCTGCGTAGAGGTGGATCAGGGAATCGCCCGCAGCAAGAGCAACGTCATTGATATATACAGAGAAAAGAGTCGGCCCGAGAATTGAACCCTGTGGCACCCCCATAGAGACTGCCAGAGGACCGGACAGCATGCCCTCCGATTTGACACACTGAACTCTGTCTGCAAAGTAATTGGTGAACCAGGCAAGGCAGTCATCCGAAAAACCGAGGCTACTGAGTCTGCCGATAAGAATATGGTGATTGACAGAGTCGAAAGCCTTGGCAAGGTCAATGAAGACGGCTGCACAGTACTGTCTTTTATCGATGGCGGTTATGATATCGTTTAGTACCTTGAGTGTTGCTGAGGTGCACCCGTGACCGGCTCGGAAACCAGATTGCACAGCAGAGAAGGTACGGTGGGATTCGAGATGACGCTTGTTACGCGCAGCAGTATTTTGGAAAGTTGTATTTTCAACAATTTCATTGAAGACATCATGGAGAATAAATCAGGAAAAGTGAAGTCAAAGTCTAAAGTGAAAAGTGAAAGTGAGAGATTTTTTTGTTTGAGTGTTATGATTCAAACAGGAGCTGAGGAGCTGTTTCTGCAAGGACAGGATGTATTTCTGGACGGGTAAGTGCTAATGCTGTTTTATGAAATATATATGTATATATATATATATTCCACTTGTGATCTTTCTTTCTTTACCATTCTTGTGATCATTTTGACCCCACGGGGTGAGATCTTGCGTGGAGCCCCAGATCGAGGGAGATTATCAGTGGCCTTGTATGTCTTCCATTTCCTAATAATTGCTCCCACAGTTGATTTCTTCAAACCAAGCTGCTTACCTATTGCAGATTCAGTCTTCCCAGCCTGGTGCAGGTCTACCATTTAGTTTCTGGTGTCCTTTGACAGCTCTTTGGTCTTGGCCATAGTGGAGTTTGGAGTGTGACTGTTTGAGGTTGTGGACAGGTGTCTTTTATACTGATAACAAGTTCAAACAGGTGCCATTAATACAGGTAATGAGTGGAGGACAGAGGAGCCTCTTAAAGAAGAAGTTACAGGTCTGTGAGAGCCAGAAATCTTGCTTGTTTGTAGGTGACCAAATACTTATTTTCCACCATAATTTGCAAATAAATTCATCAAAAATCCTACAATGTGATTTTATGGATTTATTTTCTTCTCATTTTGTCTGTCATAGTTGAAGTGTACCAATGATGAAAATTACAGGCCTCTCATCTTTTTAAGTGGGAGAACATGCACAATTGGTGGCTGACTAAATACTTTTTTGCCCCACTGTATATCTCCATGTCTAAAAATGGTATTTTCATCAACATTTCTAATGAGTATTTCTGTAAAATGATGTGGCTCTCTGCAATATCACCTGATGTTTTCGGAACTAGTGAACGTAACGTGCCGATGCATACTGAGATCTTTTTATATAAATATGCACTTTATTGAACAAAACATACATGTATTGTGTAACATGAAGTCTTATGAGTGTCATCTGATGAAGATCATCAAAGGTTAGTGAATCATTTTTATCTCTGTGCTTTTTGTGACTCCTTTCTTTAGCTGGAAAAATGACTGAATTTTTCTGTGACTTGGTGGTGATAATCGTTTGTGGTGCTTTCGTTGTAAAGCCTATTTGAAATCGGACACTTTGGTGGGATTAACAACAAGATTACCTTTAAAATGTCATAAAATACATGTATGTTTGAGGAATTTTAACTTTGAGATTTCTGTTGTTTGAATTTGGCGCTCTGCACTTTCACTGGCTGTTGTCGTATCGATCCCGGTAACGGGATTGCCGCCCTAAGAAGTTTTAACAACAGAAAATTAGGTGTAAAAACAGCTTCAGCCCCTGGTTTGACCATGATCTAGCAGAGTTACTCCACCTCAAGAAATGTATTTGGCGAAAGGCTCGGCACACGCATACTCAGGCTGACTGGCTCTTGTTCAGGCAAATGAGAAATAAGTGCACTCAGGCTATCCGGAAGGCCAAAGATAGTTACTTTAAGGAGCAGTTCTCTCTTTGTGGGTCTAACACCAAGAAGTTCTGAAAAATGGTTAAAGACCTGGAGAATAAACCCTCCTCCTCACAGCTGCCCATGTCCCTTAATGTTGATGATGTGGTTGTTACTGACATGAAGCACATGACTGAGCTCTTTAATCACCACTTCATTAAGTCAGGATTCCTATTTGACTCAGCCATGCCTCCTTGCACGTCCAACATTTCCTCATCTCCCACCCCTTCTAATGTGACTATCCCTGATGCTTCTCCCTCTTTTTCCCCTGCCGAGCTACAAAGTTTCTCCCTGCAGCCAGTCACTGAGTCAGAGGTGCTAAAGGAGCTCTTGAAACTTGACCCTAAAAAATCATCTGTGTCAGATGGTTTAGACCCTTTCTTCTTTAAGGTTGCTGCCCCTATCTTTGCCAAGCCTTTCTCTGACCTTTTAAAGTTAATAGTTAATACTGAAAAAAAGGGTTTGTCATGTTGTCCCTGTAGGGAACTCCTTTTTGCGCTGTGGACAACATTTTCATATTGGTTCTTTAAATAATTTTCCGCTAACGGTTCTTCATACATTCAGTGTTCTTCATTACACCAGAGGGTTCCCTTTCACTCGGCCCCTCGGTATTGCATACTATGGGGAGTCAACGACCAATCATATTCACTTGAAGAACGGGCTAATGGATGCCAAACCCGCCCTCGGAAACCCAGCTTTGCTGGCTATAATACCGGTCTCACATTAATTTCTTCAATTCTTCAGCACGCCTGAAGGAAGACTACGAGATTCGGCTCTGACTTAGGTGTATGTTAATGGTGAAAGAGTATTGGTCCCCCTAGATGTTGTGCGTTTTGGTTATTTTTATCTGTTTTTGCATATGCTAAAAACGTACTACTTTCTGGTCTGCTTGTGTAGCCAGTCCTTCCTTGCTTGAGTAAGATGGCAGTGGTAAGAGTAAGTTTGAACCTCCGACCGTGCCCTAGGGCATAGGGTTTCACAATGAAAATTAAAGATACTCACAAGTGCTGTCGTGTTGCATGGGCTGGAAACACACTCAGGAGGCTTTATCTTGGAGCAGTTCATGTGATTGTTTTCCCCAGCTCGGTTCAACTTCCATTGTGTGTCAGTCTGACTTTGTGAGATACAGTGCATTCTGAAATTATTCAGTACCCTTGCCTTAGTCCACATTTTGTTACGTTACAGCCTTATTTTAAAATTGATTCAATAAAATAAATCCTCATCAATCTACACACATTACCCCATAATGACAAAAGTGAAAACTTTTCACATTTATTAAAAATGAAAAACAGAAATACCTTATTAACATAAGTATTCTGACTCGGAATTGAGCTCCGGTACATCCTGTTTCCACTGATCATCCTTGAGATGTTTCTACAACTTGATTGGAGTCCACCTGTGGTCAATTCAATTGACTGGATAGGATTTGGAAAGGCACACACCTGTCTATATAAGGTCCCACAGTTGAACCAAGCCATGAGGCCAAAGGAATTGTCCATAGTTCTCAGAGACAGGATTGTGTCGAGGCACAGATCTAGGGAAGGGTACCAAAGCATATATGCAGCATTGAAGGTGCCTGTTACGTACGCCTCTTGGAGGGAACGCAACACCCTGCTACACTCAACTCCCCGTGGAGTGAAAGCGGTATGTGATGGTAGGTTGTGAGTTTGGATGACTTGTTTAGTTTACATGTGTTCAGTAGGCTGCTGTGTACAAAATGGCTGCCTCAACCATCTCCAAGTTTATTGAAGCTTCCTCTGTTGATCGGTTCGTGGGGTTGCGTAAAGTAAGCCTTTGTGCTATAGCTGACTATTATGGACTCTTCGTCCCTGAGAAATCCCTAAAGGCTGAGCTTTTGGTGCTAGTCAGGGAGGTTTTAGTGAGAAAATGAATCTTCTCGTTGAGAGAGATGGGTAGACCTTCCGATGCCAAGTCGGAGGACGGCGTGGTGGAAGGGGTTGCTCGTACCCCATTTACATTCCCCCAACCCTTATCTTCTGCTTCGGGGCACTCAGACGGGACCGCTAGGTTGAAGTTTGGAACTACCAAGACTCTCCCTAGAGCTGGCCGCCCGGACAAACTGAGCAATAGGGGGAGAAGGGCCTTAGTCAGGGTGGTAACCAAGAACACGACAGAGCTCCATAGTTCCTCTGTGGAGATGGGAGGACCTTCCAGAAGGACAACCATCTCTGCAGTACTCCACAAATCAGGCCTTTAAAAAAAAGTATTTATATTTCACCTTTATTTAACCAGGTAGGCTAGTTGAGAACAAGTTCTCATTTGCAACTGCAACCTGGCCAAGTTAAAGCATAGCAATTTGACACATACAACAACACAGAGTTACACATGGAATAAACAAAACATAGTTAATAATACAGTAGAACAAAAGAAAACAAAAAGTATATATACAGTGAGTGCAAATGAGGTAAGATAAGGGAGTTAAGGCAATAAATAGGCCGTGGTGGCGAAGTAATTACAATATAGCAATTAAACACTGGAATGGTATATGTGCAGAAGATGGATGTGCAAGTAGAGATACTGGGGTGCAAAGGAGCAAAATAAATAAATACAGAATGAGGTAGGTAGATAGATGGGCTGTTTACAGATGGGCTATGTACAGGTGCAGTGATCTGTGAGCTGCTCTGACAGCTGGTGCTTAAAGCTAGTGAGGGAGATATGAGTCTCCAGCGTCAGAGATTTTTGCAGTTCTTTCCAGTCATTGGCAGCAGAGAACTGGAAGGAAAGACGACCAAAGGAGGAATTGGCTTTGGGGGTGACCAGTGAGATATACCTGCCCGAGCGCATGCTATGAGTGGGTGCTGCTATGGTGACCAGTGAGCTGAGCTAAGGTGGGGCTTTACCCAGCAGAGACTTGTAGATAACCTGTGGCCAGACTAAAGCCACTCCTCAGTAAAATCCACATGACAGTCCGCTTTGCGTTTTCCAAAAGACACCTAAAGACTGTCAGACCATGAATCTGATGAAACCAAGATTGAACTCTTTGGCCTGAATGCCAAGCGTAACGTCTGAAGGACACCTGGCAACATCCCTACAGTGAAGCACAGTGGTGGCAGCATCATGCTGTGGGGATGCTTTTCAGCGGCAGGGTCAGGGAGTCTAGTCAGGATTGATGAAAGATGAACGAGCAAAGAACAGAGAGACCCTTGATGAAAACCTGCTCCAGAGCACTCAGTACCCCAGACTGGGGTGAAGGTTCACCTTCCAACAGGACAAAAAACCTAAGCACACAGCCAAGACAAAGCAGGAGTGGCTTCAGGACAAGTCTCTGAATGTCCTTGAGTGCCTCATCCAGAGCCCGGACTTCTCTGGAGAGATCTGAAAATAGCTGTGCAGTGACCCTGCCCATCCAATATGTAAAGAAGAATGGGAGAAACTCCCCAAATACAGTTGTGGCAAGCTTGTAGTGTCATACCCAAGAAGACTTGAGGCTGTAATTGCTGACAAAGGTGCTTCAACAAAGTACTGAGTAAAGGGGTTGAATACTTATGTAATTGTGATATTTCAGTTTTTAATTAGTAATACATTTACAAAGTTTCTAAACAGTTTTGGCTTTGTGATCATGGGGTATGGTGTGTAGATTAATTAATTATTATTGTTATTTTAATCAATTTTCGAATGGCTGTAACGTGTCAAAATGTGGAAAAAGTCAAGTGATCTGAATACTTTCTGAATGCACTGTAGATTGGGGCTGCTGCCAAAGGGTTTTCTAGTCAAGTGACGTCAGGAATGGAGTTGTCTGAGGCCAGGAGAAAGCGGTGGTCGGATGGGGTGTCATTCCAGCCGATTGAGGCTCATTCCGGTTTCTCTCTCAGAGTTCAAAGTCTGGATTCCGGGGTTGATTTACTATCCCTGGGTGACTCTGGAGGGTTTTCAGAGTGTGAATCAGATGACATCAGTCCAGAAGAGTCTAAAGCCCCGGCTTTGGATTCGGTGGGGGAAAGTGACCCATTGGTGGTTAATGTGCTTTTGACGGAGCTGTGTTGTAGGGCGGCAGATCACCTGGGGGTGGATTGGTTGTCTTCTCCGCCGTAGAGGTGTTCCTCCAGGTTTGGGGGAAGGTATTTTGCCTCTTGTCCCTACAGTGTTGAAGTGTCGCTTACCTCTGTTTAAAGATCTTGCAGATGAGCTAAAGGCAACCTGGGATTCCTCTCATTCAGCCAGGCTGGTTCTACCAGTTTATGGCGAGTTTATGAATGTAGAGGTTATGGTGGAGGCAGGGTTTGTTCGCTGATGGATGGAAAGCTGGCGAGTTACTTAGCTCCAGAGGCTAACAAGGGGGCTGATCCATGCACGTTGCTTCCAAATAAACAGTGCTGTCACATGCACCGAATAAAGCAGGTGTAGACCTTACAGTGAAATGCTTACATACAAGCCCTTAAACAACAATGCAGTTTTAAGAAAATACCTAAAAAAAGTAAAAGAATAACAAATACTTAAAGAGCAGCAGTAAATAACAATAGCGTCGCTATATACAGGGGGTACTGGTACAGAGTCAATGTGTACATGTAGGTAATTGAGGTAATATGTATATGTAGGTAGAATTATTAAAGTGACTATGCATCGATAATAAGAGAGTAGCAACAGTGTAGAGGGGGGGGGGGACAATGAAAATAGTCTGGGTAGCCATTTTATTAGATGTTCAGGATGGCTTGGGGATAAAAGCTGTTTTAAGCCTCTTGGACCTAGACTTGGCGCTCAGGTACTGCTGGCCGTGTTAGTAGAGAGTCAACAGTCTATGACTACGGTGGCTGGAGTTTTTGACAATTTTTAGGGCCTTCCTCTGACAGCTCCTGGTATAGAGGTCCTGGATGGCAGGAAGCTTGGCCCCAGTGATGTACTGGGCCGTACGCACTACCCTCTGTAGTGCCTTGTGGTCGGAGGCTGAGCAGTTGTCATACCTGGCAGTGATGCAACCAGTCAGGATGATCTCAATGGTGCAGCTGTAAAACATTTTGAGGATCTAAGGACCTATGCCAAATCTTTTCAGTCTCCTGAGGGGGAATAGGTTTTGTCTTGCCCTCTTCATGACTGTCTTGGTGTGCTTGGACCATGTTAGTTTGTTGGTGATGTGGACGACAAGGAACTTGAAGCTCTCAACCTGCTCCACTATAGTCCCGTCGATGAGAATGGGGGCGTGCTCGGTCCTTCTTTTCCTGTAGTTCACAATCATCTCCTTTGTCTTGATCATATTGAGGGAGAGGTTGTTGTCCTTGCACCACACGGTCAGGTCTCTGACCTCACTATAGGCTCTCTCATCATTGTCGGTGATCAGGCCTACCATTGTTGTGTCATCGGCAAACTTAAACGAGGGGGATCTGTGGGTTTGGCCCTTGAAAGGTTGAATTTGACGGCTAGGGGTTTACCCTCGAACGTGATTACGACTACACAGTCGGTGTGTGCACCCTCTAAGAGTTGGGTTGTGTAAGCATAAGTGGTGTGTGTTTGAGGTTTGGTGTCAGGTTAGGAGCACCTCTTTTCAGAGATACTCTGTGTGAGCCTCCATTTGAACCATTGAAGTCTGTGGACCTGAAGATCCTACTCATGGCCTTGGCCAAGTGTGTTGGGGATCTCCACGTGCTATTAGTACACCCTTCCAGTTTCGAGTTAGTGCCTGGTGGCTACAAAATGATATGTAAAAATGCAGCTTTTGCTCCCAAGGTTATGCTTGTTTCTTCAATGTCCCTGGCTTTCGAGCGGTTCACTATCTCAACTCCTCCATTTGCTTCTAGTAAACAACGGAGGGTGCATGGCCTGCGTCTGGAGCCAACAGAGATAGCCGCCTCGCTTTGCGTTCCTAGGAAATTATGCAGTATTTCTTTTGTTTGTTATTAGGTTTTATTACATACAGTCGGGAGGAACTATTGGATATAAGAGCAACGTCAACTAACCAACATTACGACCAGGAATACGACTTTCCCGAAGCAGATCCTCTGTTTGGTCCACCACCCAGGACAATGGATCAGACACGAGCCGGCGATCCAAAACAACAGCGCCGCAGAAGGGGCAGACGGAGCGGTCTTCTGGTCAGGTTCAGTAGACGGGCACATCGCGCGCCGCTCCCGAGCATAATACTCGCCAATGTCCAGTCCCTTGACAACAAGGTAGACAAAATCCGAGCATTCAAATGCAGACCACATTATCCACCAAGATAATTATCTTCGCTCATAATTACAGTCGTGTATATTTCCCCTCAAGAAGACCCTTCGACGGCCCTGACAGAACTTCATTTGACTCTATGTAAACTGGAAACCACATATCCTGAGGCTGCATTTATGGTAGCTGGGGATTTTAACAAGGCTAATCTGAAAACAAGGCTCCCTAAATTTTATCAGCATATCGATTGCGCGACCCGGGCTGGCAAAACCTTGGATCATTGTTATATTACCTTCCGCGATGCATATAGCCCTCCACCGCCCCCCTTTCGAAAACTGACCACAACTCCATTTTGTTGCTCCCAGCCTATAGACAGAAACTAAAAGCACCCGTGCTCAGGTCTGTTCAACGCTGGTCCGACCAATCGGCTTCAAGATTGCTTCGATCACGTGGACTGGGATATGTTCCGGATAGCGTTGAACAACAACATTGATGAATAGGCTGATTCGGTGAGCGAGTTTATTAGCAAGTGCATCGGTAATGTTGTACCCACAGAGTCTACTAAAACGTTCCCCAACCAGAAACCGTAACCAGAAACCGTGGATTGATGGCAGGTTTTGTGCAAAACTGAAAGCGCGAACCACTGCTTTTAATCAGACAAGGTGACCAGAAACATGATTGAATACAAACAGTATAGCTATTCCCTCCGTAAGGCAATCAAACAAGCTAAGCATCAGTATGGAGACGAAGTAGAGCTGCAATTCAATGGCTCAGACACAAGAGGTATATGGCAGGGTCTACAGTCAATCACGGACTACAAAATAAAAACCAGCCCCAACGTGGACCACGATGTCTTGCTCCCAGACAAATTAAAAAACTTCTTTGCTCGCTTTGAGGACAATACAGTGCCACTGACACGGCCCACTACCAAAACCTCTCCTTCACTGCAGCCAACGTGAGTAAAACATTTAAACGTGTTAACCCTCGCAAGGCTGCAGGCCCAGAAGGCATCCCTAGCCATGTTCTCAGAGCATGCGCACACCAGCTGGCTGGTGTGTTTATGGACATAGTCAATCAGTCCTTATCCCAGGCTGCGGTTCCCACATGCTTCAAGAGGGCCACCATTGTTTCTGTTCCCAAGAAAGCAAAGTTAACTGAGCTAATGACTACCACCCCGTAGCACTTACTTCCGTTATCATGAAGTGCTTTGAGAGACTAGTCAATGACCATATCACCTCCACCCTACCTGACACCCTAGACCCACTCCAATTTGCCTACCGCACCAATAGGTCCAGACAGACAACGCAATCACATTGCACACTGCCCTAAACCATCTGGACAAGAGGAATACCTGACTAAGAATGCTGTTCATCGACTACAGCTCAGCATTTAACAGTATAGTACCCTTCCAAACTCGTCATTAAGCTCGAGACCCTGGGTCTCGACCCCATCCTGTGCAGCTGGGTCCTGGACTTCCTGACGGGCCGCCCCCAGGTGTTGAGGGTAGGAAACAACATCTCCACCCCACAAGGGTGCATTCTCAGCCCTCTCCTGTATTCCCCGTTCACCCATGACTGCGTGGCCATGCACACCTCCAACTCAATCATCAAGTTTGCAGACGACACTACAGTGGTAGGCTTGATCACCAACAGCGACGAGACAGCCTACAGCGAGGAGGTGAGGGCCCTCAGAGTGTGGTGTCAGGAAAATAAACTCACACTCAATGTCAACAAAACAAAAGAGATGATCGTGGACTTCAGGAAACATCAGAGGGAGGAGCAGCCCCCTATCCACATCGATGGGACGGTAGTGGAGAAGGTGGGAAGTTTTAAGTTCATCGGCGTACACATCACGGACAAACTGAAATGGTCCACCCACACAGACAGCATGGTTAAGAAGGTGCAGCAGCGCCTCTTCAACCTCAGGAGGCTGAAGAAATTTGTCTCGTCACCAAAAAGATGCACAAATGAGAACATCCTGTCGGGCTGTATCACCGCCTGGTACGGCAACTGCTCCGCCCACAACCGCAAGGCTCTCCAGAGGGTAGTGAGGTCTGCACAACGCATCACCGGGGGCAAACTACCTCCCCTCCAGGTCATCTACACCAACCGATGTCACAGGAAGGGAAAAAATAACATCAAGGACAACAACCACCCGAGTCACTGCCTGTTCACCCCGCTATCATCCAGAAGGCGAGGTCAGTACAGGTGCATCAAAGAGGGGACCGAGAGACTGAAAAACAGCTTCTATCTCAAGGCCATCAGACTGTTAAACAACCATCACTAACATTGAGGGGTTTCTTTCAACATACTGTCTCATCTCTAGCCACTTAAATAATGGAAAAATGTATCACTAGCCATTTTAAAATATACCACATTATATAATGTTTACATACCCTACATTACTCATCTCATATGTATATACTGTACTCTATACCATCTACTGCATCTTGCCATTCCTTTGCACTAGTGTGTATAAGGTAGTTGTGAAATTGTTAGGTTATATTACTTGTTAGATATTACTGCATGGTCAGAACTAGAAGCACAAGCATTTTGCAACACTCGCATTAACATCTGCTAACCATGTTGTGACGGCCCTGAATTTTTCTGAACCGTCTCAGTGCTTCTCCTTCCAATAGGGCGCTTTCCCTTTAAATCCTAATTAAATAGCCAGCATCAGCTGCGCAAAAGTGGGGTTGTGATGGAGACGTGAATGAGGATGTGTTCAACCCTCAGTTCAGAAGCTTCTCTATTCCGTTTGTTTTGTTGCCGTTAAATGTGTGTTTTGTAGCCTAATAAAGTTTACCCAGGATCGGATCCGGAGATCTGTTGGCGGATTGGACTGACCAAACTGACTGCAACCTTTTTTGTATATGGTATTTCATTTGTTTTGATGTGATGATTTATGTAGTTGTAGTTGAGGACTTAATAAGAGTTGATATGCTTTAAAGTTCTGTGGTAAAATAATTGTTATATTGATTGTATGATTAATACTGGGTTTACGCTACACTTGAATGAACGGACAAACATTGCGTGACTAAGGTCACGGGAGTTCCCCGAACTCCTTTACCGGGCTGGACTCCTTTTTAGGCCTGAGGTACAGGACATTTCTGGATGAACCAGAACTCATTGTGTTATTATTATATGTGTGTGTAATAATTTGTTGGTAATACAACTCACGCAAAAGAATACAGTTGTTTTTGAAGTTCTTTCCAATGTTTTAAGGGTTTATGAAAAGTTTATTTCCCATCCTGACTTTTACATAAGTCCTTTGTATTGGTGTAGACTTGACGGACCAGATGGGACTCATTCCCTCCCAAACCAAAAGGAAAAACCAATGTTTTCTCTGGTAGGCACAACCTACCTGGCATCCCTATAAATAATAACCTCAAGTCAAAACCGTTACAATGTGTATGTGACCAATTTGATTTGGTACACGCTTTATGCATGTCTATGGATAGGACCAAGGATATCCATGTTTGTGACCATCTTTTTGTCCGTTTTGCTAATCCAGCTCGGTGTAGAGCGCTTCAAGCAGTGTCTCTCTCTCTCATTGGATTGTGGAGGCTGTCTCCCTGACATTTGACAGCAAGGGTTGCCTAGCAGTGTGCATTCTCACTCCACTAAGGGTGTGGCGGCTTCTTGGCTATTGTACAGGGGCATGATAATTGGTGATATCTGTGCTGCAGTGAGTTGTGGGTCCCCCATACTGCTCTCAGTGTGGCTAATAAGGGTATTATGGCTGAGTCTGGGAGTTGATGTTAGGGAGCGGGTGGGTTGCACATTTATCCGGGTTACCACAGTCTGCTGTGGGTTTGAGCTGTAGGTTTCCAGGTTACCACAGGTTTCCTGTGGGTTTCCAGGTTACTGCAGATTTCCTGTGGGTTTCAGCCTCAGGCTGCCTTCGTTCATCGACTCCGGTCGATGCTAGGTAGTGTGCGTTTAACCAAGTCATCACAGGTTTTCTGTTGTTTTGGACTTGAGGTTCCTTCCTTGAGTTCTGACATTTCAGGCTGACAAGGTAAGTATTGTTCTTGGAATCTTGGGTTCTATGTACTTGAGCTGCAGTGGCAGCGTGTCGGTGTGAATAGCCAAGTTGCAGCAGGTTCTGGTTCCCTATATGGGACTCTGACAGTTCAGGCTTCCTGGGTAAGTATTATAGAAGAAGATGGATTCTGTAACCCCTTTTTGGAGCTGGTGGAATCTGTGTTTGGGCTGTCGTGTGCCTCCTAGTTTGATGTATTCTGACCCGGCTTGGGGCTTGATTGTATACCCCCCATAATATGTTATACAGAGTGACTGACTGAAAGGGAATATGTGACTCATTTCAGGAAACTAGTCATATGTCGTGCATCACTACTTCAGAGGAGAGTAATTTGAACGTAAACTTTTATTTTTAGAGAAATGTGTTTTTAGGCAGAAATGCCTTCTGGAACATGTGAACTTTCATCTGCCTTAATAACAACCCTGTATGGCATCTGTTAATACAAATCCAATTGTTAAATTATGAGCCTAGTTGTTTTAGCAATGGAAAAAGACAGGAACATTCCCACCAGCCATGATTGGATCAGATAATGGATGGGCTGGACATGCCTAGAGATTAGTTCAGGTCTGCCATGTAGAATTCCGTCTGTAACATGAGCTGGTCAGTATTTGTAAGTAATCCTTTCTAATGCAGCTTTTTTTAAAGATGTCAAAGTGTTGCTCTCCACTTTCTGGAGGACCAAGTTTTGAAATCAGAGGAAGTCCCGGTGGAATTCTAGTATGATAGCTGGAGATGGAGAAAATGCTGGTCTTTGATTGCAAATATGCAGAGGGAGTAGAAAAGAACACACAGAAGGCTGTATAAAACACCTGTCTCTGGATTACATCTTCAAACTAAGGGCAACCATGGCATCCGTGACAGAGAAGGAGAAGCATCCATCCATGTATAAGGGTAAGATAGTCTAGATAGCTACATTTTCAGATATTACACGTTTCTAATTTTGTCAGTCGTTTTCATTTCAAGTTAAAGCCTACTGTCAGGTAGCTAGCTAACTTTAGCTGGCTGGCTCACTAGCTAACGTTACGTGTATGATCTATGTAGTAATATTTTCTGTATCTCGGAGCCATTTGCATTGCTAGTTATAGCCTAATGTTAGCTAGCTAACATTGAACCTGGTTGGTTAGCTACCTGCAGATTCATGCAGGGTAGTAACGTTATGAGTTGGGTTTATGGTTCATTGTTTAGCTAGCTAGCTACATATCTAAACAAAAAAATCCACTATGCATGTAACCATTTTAAAAGACTGTCCATGATGTCACTGCAACAACTGTCAATAGACACAGCCTGTAAATTTGCTGTGGCTATCATCTTCGATTTCAGAATACTCTCATCTGAGTGTGCCAGAGCGCAGAATAACTGACACATTTACAAATGCTCAACACCTGTTGAATATTGCCTGGTGTCAGTAAACGTCGGCACAGTTAGTCACCAACGCTCTGGATAACATAAAAACAGCCTTACCAGCTCTGCTAGGATGAGTAAAATGGTCAGAGTGAGCTGTTCTCTCATATGTCTGGCAGTAGCTAGCAAGCTAGCCAACGTTAGCCAATTAGCTTAGGAGCTTGACTTCTGTTATTAGGTTAGAATGCTCGGATCAACCCTACTCCTCAGCCAGAGTGTCCAGTGTGTGCTCTGAATGCTCCGAGAGTGAAACACTCTGAATTTACGAACTGCCAATCTGACAGCGCTCTGAGTATACAAACGCCCAGATTGAATTTACAAATACACCCTTAGTATAAACCAGCCTTTAGTCTTGAAATCTTTGATTGTTTAGTATATGGCCTCACATGTGAATCCTTAAAACCTCTTGATATTACAAGTGTAATCATCAACTGACACTAATTAGCATAACACAACGGACATAAATATTACTAGAAAATATTCCTATTCATGAAATCACAAGTGAAATACACTGCTCAAAAAAATGTATGGAACACTTAAACAACACAATGTAACTCCAAGTCAATCACACTTCTGTGAAATCAAACTGTCCACTTAGGAAGCAACACTGATTGACAATAAATTTCACATGCTGTTGTGCAAATGGAATAGACAATAGGTGGAAATTATAGGCAATTAGCAAGACACCCCCAATAAAGGAGTGGTTCTGCAGGTGGTAACCACAGACCACTTCTCAGTTCCTATGCTTCCTGGCTGATGTTTTGGTCACTTTTGAATGCTGGCGGTGCTTTCACTCTACTGGTAGCATGAGACGGAGTCTACAACACACAAGTGTCTCAGGTAGTGCAGCTCATCCAGGATGGGACATCAATGCAAGCTGTGGCAAGAAGGTTTGCTGTGTCTGTCAGCGTAGTGTCCAGAGCATGGAGGCGCTACCAGGAGACAGGCCAGTACATCAGGAGACGTGTAGGAGGGCAACAACCCAGCAGCAGGACCGCTACCTCCGCCTTTGTGCAAGGAGGAGCAGGAGAAGCACTGGCAGAGCCCTGCAAAATGACCTCCAGCAGGCCACAAATGTGCATGTGTCTGCTCAAACAGTCAGAAACAGACTCCATGAGGGCCCGATGTCCACAGATGGGGGTTGTGCTTACAGTCCAACATGTGTAGGACGTTTGGCATTTGCCAGAGAACACCAAGATTGGCAAATTCGCCACTGGCACACTGTGCTCTTCACAGATGAAAGCAGGTTCACACTGAGTACGTGACAGACGTGACAGAGTCTGGAGACGCCGTGGAGAACGTTCTGCTGCCTGCAACATCCTCCAGCATGACCGGTTTGGCGGTGGGTCAGTCATGGTGTGGGGTGGCATTTCTTGGGGGGCCGCACAGCCCTCCATGTGCTCGCCAGAGGTAGCCTGACTGCTATTAGGTACTGAGATGAGATCCTCAGACCCCTTGTGAGACCATATGCTTGTGCGGTTGGCCCTGGGTTCCTCCTAATGCAAGACAATGCTAGACCTCATGTGGCTGGAGTGTGTCAGCAGTTCCTGCAAGAGGAAGTCATTGATGCTATGGACTGGCCTGCCCGTTCCCCAGACCTGAATCCAATTGAGCACATCTGGGACATCATGTCTCGCTCCATCCACCAACGCCACTTTGCACCACAGACTGTCCAGGAGTTGGTGGATGCTTTAGTCCAGGTCTGGGAGGAGATCCCTCAGGAGACCATCCGCCACCTCATCAGGAACATGCCCAGGCATTGTAGGGAGGTCATACAGGCACGTGGAGGCCACACACACTACTGAGCCTCATTTTGACTTGTTTTAAGGACATTACATAAAAGTTGGATCAGCCTGTAGTGTGGTTTTCCACTTGAATGTTGAGTGTGACTCCAAATCCAGACCTCCATGGGTTGATACATTTGATTTCCATTGCTAATTTTTGTGTGATTTTGTTGTCAGTACATTCAACTATGTAAAGACAAAATTAATTAATAAGAATATTTAATTAATTCAGATCTAGGATGTGTTATTTTAGTGTTCCCTTTATTTTTTTGAGCAGTGTATATTGAAACACAGCTTAGCCTTTTGTTAATCACCCTGTCATCTCAGATTTTGAAAATATGCTTTACAGCCAAAGCAAGACAAGCATTTGTGTAAGTTTATCAATAGCCTAGCATAGCATTATGACTAGCTAGCAGCAGGCAACCTGGTCACGAAAAGCAATCAAATTAAATTGTTTACCTTTGATGAGCTTCGGATGTTTTCACTCACGAGACTCCCAGTTAGATAGCAATGTTTTTTCCAAAAAATATTATTTTTGTAGGCGAAATAGCTCCGTTTGTTCTTCACGTTTGGCTAATTTTTCAAGATAAAAGCCTGAAACTATGTATTGTGACACTAGACACATTAGGGAAGCCATAGAAAAAGGAATCTGGTTGATATCTCATTCACTGCTCAATAGGGACGCATAGGAACGCAGAGCTTTCTAAATAAGAGTCCCTTCCCGATTGGATTTTTCTCAGGCTTTCGCCTGCAATATCAGTTCTGTTATACTCAGACAATATTTTTACAGTTTTGTAAACTTTAGTGTTTTCTATCCTAAGCTGTCAATTATATGCATATTCTAGCATGTCCTGACAAAATAGCCGTTTACTTTGGGGACGTTATTTTTCCAAAAATGAAAATAGTGCCCCCTAGATTCAAGAGGTTAAAGAGATGGGCCGGGCTAAGGCTTAAGAGGGTGTGAATGATGCTGAATGTGTGTAGACAAAGAAGAGCTCTCCAGTAGGTTTACCAAAACATTTAAGCGCCTTTTATTTTTTGTACCCTCTCACAAGGAACCTTAGGTGGGTCTTTGTTTTGTCCCTGTAGAGGAACCCAATTGGCTTTTACGTAGAACCCTCATGAAGAAACCTCTGGTTCCATGGTTTTGTCATCTGTTCCTATGGGAGAACCCTTTTGAGTTCCATTTAGAACCCTGGCCTTTCAGTTTATACGTCTGCAACGTTGTGAATGTTTCCTGGGTATCTCCTTTAGCATATGCATCATATGCATATCAACCCGCTTCATAAATAGTACATAAACAATTGTACTGGACGAATTATATGAGATAAATATTAGTGGAAATATATCCATGAACAAAATATAATAGTTATTTCTTTAGACTCAAGTATATGGTTTAGAATTCTACAGTCCTAGTGAAAGATGTTGACCAATAACTAACTTTCTACACCACTTCCTGCCAATGACACAATAACATTCTAATGGTCTAATACATATTTGATATATGGACGAATAATCATTTAGTTGTGTTTATGAAGATCTTAAGTAACATTAGAATACTAAAAAACATTTTAAGAGAACATGATAGCATTTTCATTAGTTTGTTACTCAAGTCAAGGTAAAAAATAAAAACCACTAGTGCAAGAGTTAAATCTATCACAAAGAAATACATTCTAATTTAATTTTGGCAGGACTAAAGAAACATTGTAGAAATAAGAACATGAATTTAAAAAACAATCACATATTTTAGGCTTATTATGTTAGTAAGTGTTACGGATTTCTTCCGTCGAAGGAGAGTCGGACCAAAATGCAGCGTGGTAAGTTAGATACATGTTTAATAACGAAGAAATAACGAACAATACAAAAACAACAAACTGAACGTGAAACCCTATACAGCCTATCTGGTGACAACTAACACAAAGACAGGAACAATAAGGACAATCACCCACCAAATACTCAAAGAATATGGCTGCCTAAATATGGTTCCCAATCAGAGACAACGAGAATCACCTGCCTCTGATTGAGAACCGCCTCAGGCAACCATAGACTTTGCTAGAACACACCACTAAGCCACAATCCCAAAACCTACGAAAAACCCCAATACACAAACACACCACAAAATAAACCCATGTCACACCCTGGCCTGACCAAATAAATAAAGAAAACACAAAATACTAAGACCAGGGTGTGACAGAACCCCCCCGCCAAGGTGCGTACTCCCGGCCGCACACCTAAACCCATAGGGGAGGGTCCGGGTGGGCGTCTGTCCACGGTGGCAGCTCCGGCTCGGGACGTGGACCCCACTCCAACCAAGTCTTAGTCCCCCTGTAACGCGTCCTTTCATTGGCGACCCTCGCCGCCGACCTTGGCCTAATAACCCTCACCAAGGACCCCACTGGACTGAGGTAGAAGCTCGGGACTGAGGGGAAGCTCGGGACTGAGGGGAAGCTCGGGACTGAGGTAGAAGCTCGGGACTGAGGTAGAAGCTCGGGACTGAGGGGAAGCTCGGGACTGAGGGGAAGCTCGGGACTGAGGGGAAGCTCGGCACTGAGGGGAAGCTCGGCACTGAGGGGAAGCTCGGCACTGAGGGGAAGCTCGGCACTGAGGGGAAGCTCAGCACTGAGAGGATGCCTAGTACCGAGAGGAAGCCCAGTACTGAGAGGAAGCCCAGTACTGAGAGGAAACTCAGGCAGGTAGTAGGCTCTGGCAGATCCTGGCTAGCTGGTGGTTCTGGCAGATCCTGGCTGACTGGCGGATCCTGGCTAGCTGGTGGTTCTGGCAGATCCTGGCTAGCTGGTGGATCCTGGCTGACTGGCGGATCTGGAAGATCCTGGCTGACTGGCGGATCCTGGCTGGCTGGCGGATCTGGAAGATCCTGGCTGACTGGTGGATCCTGGCTGACTGGCGGTTCCATGCAGACTGGCAGCTCTGGCGGTTCCATGCAGACTGGCAGCTCTGGCTGCTCCATGCAGACTGGCAGCTCTGGCTGCTCCATGCAGACTGGCAGCTCTGGCTGCTCCATGCTGACTGGCAGCTCTGGCTGCTCCATGCAGACTGGCGTTTCCGGCTGATCCATGCAGACTGGCAGCTCTGGCTGCGCTGAACAGGCAGGAGACTCCGGCAGCGCTGGAGAGGAGGAAGGCTCTGGCAGCGCGAAACAGGCGGGAGACTCCGGCAGCGCTGGAGAGGAGGAAGGCTCTGATAGCGCTAGACAGGCGGGAGACTCCGGCAGCGCTAAACAAGCGGGAGACTCCGACAGCGCTGGAGAGGAGAAAGGCTCTGGCAGCGCTGAACAGGCGAGGCGCACTGAAGGCCTGGTGCGTGGTGCTGGCACTGGTGGTACTGGGCCGAGGACACGCACAGGAAGCCTGGTGCGGGGAGCTGCCACCGGAGGACTGGTGTGTGAAGGTGGCACAGGATGGACCGGACCGTGAAGGTGTACTGGAGAGCCTGAGAGCAGGGCTGGCACAGGACATGTAAGGCTAGGTAGGTACACAGGAGGCCTATTGCATGAGGCTGGCACAATCTTCACCAGCCGACTAACACGCACCTCAGGACGAGTATGGAGCGCTGACCCAGGTGCCATCAAATCCCCGATACGCTCCGTCGGGCGAATATCGTACCTAAAGCACCAACCTAGCAACTCCCTCATAACTCTCTCATCCACTTTCCCCATTAACTCCTTCACAGTCTCTGCTTCACTCACCTCCAACACCGGCTCTCGTTCTGGTCTCCTCCTTGGCTCCTCACGATAAACAGGGGGAGTTGGCTCAGGTCTGAACCCTGACTCTGCCACACTCTCCTGAGCCCCCCCCCCCAATAAATTTTTGGGGCTGACTCTTGGGCTTCCATCCGCGTCGCCGTGCTGCCTCTTCATACCAGCGCCTTTCCGCTTTCACCGCCTCCAGTTCTTCTTTGGGGCGGCGATATTCTCCAGGCTGTGTCCAGGGTCCTTTTCCATCCAATATCTCCTCCCACTTCCAGTAGTCCTGTGATCGCTGCTCCTCACGATAAACAGGGGGAGTTGGCTCAGGTTTGAACCCTGACTCTGCCGCACTCTCCCTGAGCCCCCCCCCCCAATAGATTTTTGGGGCTGAATCTCGGGTTTCCTTCTGCGCCGCCGTGCTTGTCTCTTCGACTCCATTCTCCTATAGCCCTCTTCGCACTGCTTCAGCGAATCCCAGGCGGGCTCCGGCACTCTCTCTGGGTCGACCGCCCACCTGTCTATTTCCTCCCAAGTCGTATACTCTAAACTTCGTAGCTCCTGCTGCCGCTGCCTGTCACCACGCTGCTTGGTCCTGTTGTGGTGGGTGATTCTGTTACGGTTTTCTTCCGTCGAAGGAGAGTCGGACCAAAATGCAGCGTGGTAAGTTAGATACATGTTTAATAACGAAGAAAAAAACTAACAATACAAAAACAACAAACGGAACGTGAAAACCTATACAGCCTATCTGGTGACAACTAACACAAAGACAGGAACAATAAGGACAATCACCCACCAAATACTCAAAGAATATGGCTGCCTAAATATGGTTCCCAATCAGAGACAACGAGAATCACCTGCCTCTGATTGAGAACCGCCTCAGGCAACCATAGACTTTGCTAGAACACCCCACTAAGCCACAATCCCAAAACCTACGAAAAACCCCAATACACAAACACACCACAAAATAAACCCATGTCACACCCTGGCCTGACCAAATAAATAAAGAAAACACAAAATACTAAGACCAGGGCGTGACAGTAAGCTTGGCTTACTAGCTAGAGCACTGCTGCCACGCAAGTGGTCATGTGCTGAAATCATGGACAGTGCGGATATTCTTGGAAAAAGTGATATTTGGAAATAGAGCTGCACCTCTCAAATTTTGAGAGCAATTTGATAAAGGAACGTGTCACAGAAACTGGAGAATATGCTCTTTCTGATATTATATCAAATGTTTTACCTGCATGTGACTCTGAAGGAGGATTTGATAAAGTGATGCTCTGTCAATTCCAAATGGCGCCTATCTCTTCATGTGCAATTTGAAAACTGATAATTTTTTAACTCAGACTATTGTCAATTTAATCTTGTCTATAGGCTAACTCTTATTATGTGTGAAATTAGTTTTGGTAGTCTCAATGGGCTGGCTGTGCAGGCTGACTTCCCCTCGCTCATCAAGTTGAATAGAGTCAAGGACATGTTTAGCATTATTGTAAAGGTCTACTGCAACACAGCATGTTTTCGTTTCCCAAAAGATAAGTCTGACTAGTAATAGAGTTATAGTAGATAAAACAGCCCTGTAACAGATTCTTTTTACAAAGTAAAACATAAAAAAGACATCTACACGCAACCCGCATGGTCAAATAATTTGCTATAAACATGAGTGCCAGCGCTGATAAATAGCCATAGCAAACTGATCATTACACTATTGTTCTGAATGAAATCATCCTCTTCACACTCCTTATCATTCAATTAGGCCTCATTTAAGGGGCAGCATTTCCACTTTTGGATAAATAGCGTGCACAATTTCAACTTCCTGCTACTCATGCCAGGAATATATTATATGCATATGATTAGTAGGTGTGGATAGAAAACACTGAAGTTTCTAAAACTGGTTCAATCATGTCTGTGACTATAACAGAACTTATGTAGCAGGCGAAAACCTGAGGAAAAACTGTTCAGATTCTTTTCTTTTTTTTTTGCCTCTGACCGTTCCCTCAGTTGTATTTGCCAAGGGATATTTGATAGGGACCATTTTACAGTTCCTACGACTTCCACAGGATGTCACCAGTCTTTGGAATTGGGTTGGAGTTAATCATTGGTGCAACGAAGAAGAGGCCCATCCTGGAACAACGTTACACTGTTGAAAGTTACGCAAGAGGCAAAAAGGGGCATGTTTTGTTTACTTGCTCTATTGAATACAGATTGCCCGTCTACAATTTGATCGATTATTAACGTTTAAAAATACCTAAAGTTGTATTACAAAAGTAGTTTGAAATATTTTGGCAAAGTTTATAGGCAACTTTTGAAATGTTTTGTAGTGACGTTGTGTTTTGGCAAGCTGTTTTTTTCTGGATCAAACCTGCTTTATAAATGGACATTTTGGGTATACATGGATGGAATTAAATCGGGGAAAAAAGGACCAATTGTGATGTTTATGGGACATATTGGAGTGCCAACAAAGAAGCTCGTCAAAGGTAATGCATGTTTTTTATTTTATTTCAGCGTTTTGTGTAGCACCTGCTACGCTAGTTATTTTGTTTACAACTGGTTCAGGTGGGTGCATGCTATCAGATAATAGCTTCTCATGCTTTCGCCGAAAAGCATTTTTCAAATCTGACATGTTGGCTGGATTCACAACGAGTGTAGCTTTAATTGAGTATCCTGCATGTGTGATTTAATGAAAGTTTGAGTTTTATCACGTTTTATTTGAATTTGGCGCTATGCATTTCCCGAGGCTATTGGCCACTTGAGACGCTAGCGTCTCACTATCCCCAAGAGAGTTAAGCTAATAAAATGTTAAAGTTTATTATAAAGTGTAATTAATAAGTTAGACACTCACCGGACAACTTTGGAAGGTAATGTAGTTATAGATATCTGTTGGAAAATGGAAACCAAGCTTTTTCTAATCCTCTTGATTGGTCATCAATGGTTACTGGTCTTGGAGCTCATGTGTTCACCAGAAATGGATATTGGTAAACTGTTTGCCACTAGCGGCCATACAGTGCCATCTAAATTGTTCAGACCACTTGACTTTTTCCACATTTTGTTAGGATACAGCCTTATTCTAAAATGTATTAAAACATTTGTTCCCTTCCTTAATCTACACACAATACCCCATAATGACTAAGCAAAAACGTTTTTTTTTTTAGAAATGTTAGCAAATGTGATATTTTAGTTGGATTTGTTATACATTTACATATGTATTCAGACCCTTTACTCAGTACGTTGTAGAAGCACTTTTGCCACAATTACAGTCAAGTCTTCTTGGAGATGACGCTAAAAGCTTGGCACATCTGTATTTAGGGAGTTTCTCCCATTCTTCACTGCAGATCCTCTCAAGCTCTGTCAGCTTGGATGGGGACTGTGGCTGCACAGCTATTTTCAAGTATCTCCAGAGATCTTGCATCGGATTCAAGTCCAGTCTCTGACCACTCAAGGACATTCAGAGACCTGTCCCAAAGCCACTCCTGTTGGAAGGTAAACCCTAGCCCCAATCTGAGGTCCTGAGCACTCTGGAGCAGGTTTTCATAAAGGATCTCTCTGTACTTTGCTCCGTTCATCTTTCCTTCGATCCTGACTAGTCTCCCAGTCCCTGAAAAACATCCCCACAGCATGATGCTGCCACCACCATGCTTCACTGTAGTGATGGTGTCAGGTTGTCTTCCAGACGAGACGCTTGGCGTTCACGCCATAGAGTTCATTCTTGGTTTCAGCACACCAGAGAATCTTGTTTCACATGGTCTGAGAGTATTTAGGTGCCGTTTGGCAAACTTCAAGCCGGTTGTCATGTGCCTTTTACTGAGGAGTGGCTTCCGTCTGGCCACTCTGCCATAAAGACCTAATTGGTGAAGGCTGCAGAGGTGGTTGTCCTTTTGGAAGGTTCTCCCATCTCCACAGAGGAACTAGAGCTCTGTCAGACTGACCATTGTGTTCTTGGTCACCTCCCTGACCAAGGCCCTTCTCCCCTGATTGTTCAGTTTGGCTGGGCGACCAGCTCTAGGAAGAGTCTTGGTAGTTCCAAACTTCTTCCATTGAAGAATGATGGAGGCCATTTTAATCTTGGGGACCTTGAATGATGCAGAAATGTTTTGGTGCCCTTCCCCACATCTGTCTCTCGATGCCATCCTGTCTCGGAGCGCTACAGACAAATCCTTTTAACCTCATGGCTTTGTTTTTCATCTGACATGCACTGTCAACTGTGGGACCTTAAATAGACAGATGTGTGCATTTCCAAATCATGTTCAATCCATTTAATTTACCACAGGTGGACTCCAATCAAGTTGTTGAAACCTCTCAAGGATGATCAATGGAAACAGGATGCACCTGAGCTCAATTTCGAGTCTCATAGCAAAGGGTGTGAATACTTATGTAAATAAGGTATTTATGTTTTTTCTTTTTAATTAACTTGCACAAATTTAAAAAAAAAAATGTTTTTGCTTTGTCATTATGGAGTATTATGTGTAGATTGCTGAGGAAATAGTTTCATCTAATCTATTTTAGAATAAGGCTGTAACGTAACAAAATGTGGAAAAAGTCAAGGGGTCTAAATACATTCAAAAGGCTCTCGAGATGTTTCTGCCTCAGGTTTGCCACAGATTCAAATATAATCTTGAGAGAATTATCTGTCAGAAAAAAACCTTTGTGAACTGTTTGCCATTAGTGGCAATAAATATTTTTGTTGCCAAATGTTTGCCGACGATTCACCACTAGTAGCAAATGTTTAGAAACTTCTAGCAACATTTTGTGGCACACTATTTAATTGAAGGAAGTTTGCAGTAACACATTCATTTTTCTAAGGGCACCCAGGCTGTATGCTTTCCAGGACATTACCTCAGCAGAGTTTTAATGTCTCAGATTGATCACTTCAGACCCTGTTTCTGAATGTGATCAAATCACATCTGTTCTACCCTCCCATGTCATTCAAGCCTTACTTTGTCCTCTAACCCTCCCAGGTTGTTCAAGCCTGACTTCGTCCTCTAACTCTCTCAGGTCCTTCAAGCCTGATTTTGCCCTCTAACCCTCTCAGGTCCTTCAAGCCTGACTTTGTCCTCTAACCCTCTCAGGTCCTTCAAGCCTGACTTTGTCCTCTAACCCTCTCAGGTCCTTCAAGCCTGACTTTGTCCTCTAATCCTCTCAGGTCCATTAAACCTGACTTTGTCTTGATGAGGCAGCATGCCTATAGCATGGCCCACAATGAGGACTTCAGGAACATGATCATCGGCCTGCAGTACGCAGGAGTCCCCAGCATCAACTCACTGGAGTCCATCTACAGCCTCTGTGACAAGCCCTGGGCGGTGAGACACACACATACACAGGGGGTGGTGAGGCTATACAGTGGGGAAATAGGCTCCTCTATTAAACACAGAGCCTGACATTTTTACAACTGGCTTTTAAGTTGACCTTATAACTCAGCACAACATTGATTTAATGTTGGATGTGAATGGACCAGATCACTGTAGCAGCACCACCAGCACAATAACCTGTTTTATAATAGTACTTCCCATCATAGTGCCCCAGCCAGCTAACAGATAATCATTTAGAGAATTATTTGCCTCATATGTTCCTCCAGTTACAGCTTTATATGAACATTTACCAAGTGTCTGGAGGAGAGTCCTGTAAATAATTTGGCTCATCAGTTCCTTTACAGCTTTATCTGAACATTGACCAGGTGTTTGGAGGAGAGTCCTGTAAATCATTTGGCTCATCAGTTCCTCTACAGCTTTATCTGAACATTGACCAGGTGTCTGGAGGAGAGTCCTGTAAATAATTTGGCTCATTAGTTCCTCGACAGCTTTATCTGAACATTGACCAGGTGTCTGGAGGAGAGTCCTGTAAATAATTTGGCTCATTAGTTCCTCGACAGCTTTATCTGAACATTGACCAGGTGTCTGGAGGAGAGACCTCTAGATTTATTGGCCTCATATGTTCCTCCAGTTACAACTTTTTCTTTACATTTACCCGGTGTCTGGAGGAAAAGTCTGTAGGATTTTGGTTCAGCTGCCATGTCTTCTTCAGTCCTAGTCCAGGCCTAATCACTAGTCCCATGCCACCTCTACTAACTGTCTCCTGTACCCCTCCACTAGTTTGCCCAGCTGATCGCCACCTGTAAGAAACTAGGCCCTGACAAGTTCCCTCTGATCGACCAGACCTTCTACCCAAACCACAAGGACATGGTAAGAACGACTTAACGACCTATCTAGCTAAATACCTATCTGTACACAAACCATAAGAGCTACCTATCTGCTTAACTACCTGTCTACCTAATTACCTATATACAGTGGGGCAAAAAATTATTTAGTCAGCCACCAATTGTGCAAGTTCTCCCACTTAAAAAGATGAGAGATGCCTGTAATTTTCATCATAGGTACACTTCAACTATGACAGACAAAATGAGAAAAAAAATCCAGAAAAATCACATTGTAGGATTTTTTATGAATTTATTTGCAAATTATGGTGGAAAATATGTATTTGGTCACCTACAAACAAGCAAGATTTCTGGCTCTCACAGACCTGTAACTTCTTCTTTAACCTCCTCCACTCGTTACCTGTATTAATGGAACCTGTTTGAACTTGTTATCAGTATAAAAGACACCTGTCCACAACCTCAAACAGTCACACTCCAAACTCCACTATGGCCAAGACCAAAGAGCTGTCAAAGGATACCAGAAACAGCATTGTAGACCTGCACAAGGCTGGGAAGACTGAATCTGCAATAGGTAAGCAGCTTGGTTTGAAGAAATCAACTGTGGGAGCAATTATTAGGAAATGGAAGACATAGAAGACCACTGATAATCTCCCTCTATCTGGGTCTCCACGCAAGATCTCACCCCGTGGGGTCAAAATGATCACAAGAACGGTGAGCAAAAATCCCAGAACCACACGGGGGGACCTAGTGAATGACCTGCAGAGAGCTGGGACCAAAGTAACAAAGCCTACCATCAGTAACACACTACGCCGCCAGGGACTCAAATCCTGCAGTGCCAGACGTGTCCCCCTGCTTAAGCCAGTACATGTCCAAGCCCGTCTGAAGTTTGCTAGACAGCATTTGGATGATCCAGAAGAAGATTGGGAGAATTTCATAAGGTCAGATGGAACCAAAATATAACTTTTTGGTAAAAACTCAACTCGTCGTGTTTGGAGGACAAAGAATGCTGAGTTGCATCCAAAGAACACCAAAGCTACTGTGAAGCATGGGGGTTGAAACATCATGCTTTGGGGCTGTTTTTCTGCAAAGTGACCAGGACGACTGATCCGTGTAAAGGAAAGAATGAATGGGACCATGTATCGTGAGATTTTGAGTGAAAACCTCCTTCCATCAGCAAGGGCATTGAAGATTACATTTGTCTGGGTCTTTCAGCATGACATTGATCCCAAACACACCGCCCGGGCAACGAAGGAGTGGCTTCGTAAGAAGTGTCGTGGAGGATCGTTACAAAATATAACACTTACAAGAACTTGTGAATTCAATATAGGCTTTTAATACAAACATATCAGAAGCCTAGATGGTCCGCGGAACACGCACTTTTCCAGAGCACTGGCTCTGTATTTATACACATACAGCATATGAGTCCATCCCACATGAAAATGAAGTTACTTCCCTCAGTCCATCTGCCACCATTATCTTTCAATATGTGCTTCCTGCTTGTTCACGCCCAATAACGCCCATATCTGCTTTCAATTAAGTTATAATGGTGGCATGACCTCTTTATGTCCCAAAAATAATACATGCCCATCTTATCCTATGGGCCCCTTATATTTAGCTTGGTGTGTTCTTTGGTATGTCTGTCCTTCTTAGGACTAGTAGACTGTGTCTCTTCTCTTCCTGTCTTAAAAATATATGTCCTATGTCTATAGTCCATCCGTTGGTCATTTGGCTGACCCCCTCCTTTGTGTGTCCCTGTGACCTTGGTATGTCCAGCTGTCCTATGCTCTCATGGCCTTACTTTGGTTTCCTGTCCTATACAATAGACAATACATTTTACCCTAAACATTTATGCATTTTATGGCTTTGGCCATTTTACCAGAATGGCAAATGCACCCTAAGTGTATCTTCCTCTTGTGGTCTAATGTACACCTTTGCTCTACATTATTATGTTTGTCCCTATATGTACAGCTTGCTCCCACAGAAGCATTTCAAGGTCCTGGAGTGGCCTAGCCAGTCTCCAGATCTCAACCCCATAGAAAATCTTTGGAGGGAGTTGAAAGTCCGTGTTGCCCAGCAACAGCCCCAAAACATCACTGCTCTAGAGGAGATCTGCATGGAGGAATGGGCCAAAATACCAGCAACAGTGTGTGAAAACCTTGTGAAGACTTACAGAAAACGTTTGACCTCTGTCATTGCCAACAAAGGGTATATAACAAAGTATTGAGATAAACTTTTGTTATTGACCAAATACTTATTTTCCACCATAATTTGCAAATAAATTCATTAAAAATCCTACAATATGATTTTCTGGATTTTTTTTTCTCATTTTGTCTGTCATAGTTGAAGTGTACCTATGATGAAAATTACAGGCCTCTCTCATCTTTTTAAGTGGGAGAACTTGCACAATTGGTGGCTGACTAAATACTTTTTTGCCCCACTCTATGTGTATATAGTGTGTCTTATCATGTGTATGTGTGTGTGTGTGTTTCTTCACAGTCCCCACTGTTACGTGAGGTGTATTTTTATCTGTTTTTATTTCATCAGTTACCTGATGTGGAATAGAGTTATATGTAGCCATAGCTCTACTTAGTACTGTGCGTCTCCCATAGTCTGTCCTTGACTTGGGGATTGTGAAGAGACCTCTGGTGGCATCTCTTGTGGGGTATGCATGGTCCAAGCTAAGCTGTGTGCTAGTAGTTTAAACAGACATCTTGGTACATTCAGCATGTCACTGCTTCTTACAAAAACAAGTAGTGATGAAGTAAATCTCTCCTCCACTTTGAGCAATGAGAGATTTACATACAGTGCCTTCAGAAAGTATTCAGACCCCTTGACCTTTTCCACAATTTCTTATGTTACAGCCTTATTCTAAAATTGATTAAAATAAGTGTTTTCCTCATAAATCTTCACACAATACCCCATAAAGACAAAGTGAATGTAGTTATTTAGAGATTTTTAAAAATGTATTAAAAATAGAAAAATAAATACCTTATTTACATATGTATTCAGACCCATTGTTTTGAGACTGGAAATTGAGCAAAGGTGCATCCTGTTTCCATTGATTATCCTTGAGATGTTTTTATAACTTGATGGGAGTCCACCTGTGGTAAATTAAATTGATTGGACATGATTTGGAAAGGTACACACCTGTTTATATATGGTCCCACAGTTGAAAGTGCATGCCAGAGCAAAAAACAAGCCAAGAGTTCGAAGGAATTGTCCATAGAGCTCCGAGACAGGACTGTGTTACGGCACAGATCAGAGGAAGGGTACCAAAATATTTCTGCAGCATTGAAGGTCCCCAAGAACACAGTGGCCACCATCATTCTTAAATTGAAGGAGTTTGGAACCACCAAGAATCTTCCTAGAGCTGGCCGCCCGGCCAAACTGAGCAATCGGGGAGAAGGGCCTTGGTCAGCGAGGAGACCAAGAACCCGATGGTCACTCTAACAGAGCTCCAGAGATGGGAGAACTTTCCAGGGGGACAACCATCTCTGCAGCACTCCAGAATTCAGGCCTTTATGGTAAAGTGGCCAGACGGAAGCCACTCCTCAATAAAAGGCACATAAGTGCCCGCTTGGAGATTGCCAAAAGGCACCCAAAGGACTCTCAGTCCATGAGAAACAAGATTCTCTGGTCTGATAAAACCAAGATTGAACTCTTTGGTCTGAATGCCAATCATCAAGTCTGAAGGAAACCTGGCACCATCCCTACAGTGAATCATGGTGTTTGCAGCATCATGCTGTGGGGATGTTTTTCAGCGGCAGGGACTGGGAGACTAGTCAGGATCGATGCAAAGATGAACGGAGCAAAGTACAGAGAGTTCCTGGAAGAAAACCTGCTCCAGAACGTTCAGGACCTCAGACTAGGGAGAACGTTCACCTTTCAACAGGACAACATCCCTAAGCACACAGCTAAGACGAGGCAGGAGTGGCTTCGGGTCAGGTCTCTGAATGTCCTTGAGTGGCCGATCGAACATCTCTGGAGAGACCTGAAAATAGCTGTGCAGCAACTCTCCCCATCCATGAAAGAACTTGAGAGGATCTGCAGAGAAGAATGGGAGAAATTCCCCAAATACAAGTGTACCAAATTTGTACCGTCATACCCAAGACCACTCGCTGCCAAAGAACACTCGCTGCCAACAAAGTACTGAGTAAAAGGTCTGAATGCTTAAGTAGATGTGATATTTCCATTTTTTTTAATTACCAGAAATGTCTAAAAAACAGTTTTTGCTTAGTCATTGTTGGGTATTGTGTGCAGATTGATGAGGGAAAACAACAATTTAATCAATTTTAGAATAAGGCTTTAATGTAACAAAATGTGGAAAAAGTCAAGGGGTCTGAATACTTTCCCAGGGCACTGTGCATGTTATTAATGTTAGCTCGCCATGTACATGCTGCTCTGTTCTGAGCCAATTGACATTTTCCAAGGTCCCTCTTTATGACACCTGACCAGGCGACTGAGCAGTAGTCCAGGTGTGACAAAACTATAGGGCCTGTAGGACCTGCCTTCTTGAACGGGTTGTTAAAAATGCAGAGCAACTCTTTATTATGGACAGACTTCTCTCCATCTGAGCTACTGTTGTATCAACGTGTTTTGACCATGAACGTTCACTCTCCAGGGTTACTCCAAGAGGTTTAGTCACCTCAACTTGTTCGATTTACACACAATTTATTACAAGGTTTAGTTGAGGTTTAGTGTTTAGTGAATGAATTATCCCAAATGCAATGCGTTTAATTTTTGAAATATTTAGGACTAACTAACTTTATTCAAAGCCAGTGGCATGTCATGTTATCGGCATTGTTTTTTCCATTTATGTTTTGAGGTTTTTCTTTAGCACGTGAAGCTTGTTAGCAGGGTGCACTGATTGGTGTCACCTCATTAGTCAGTATGTGTTGCACCTATGCTGATTGCCATCTCGTTAGTTGGAAGGTGTTTCACCTGTGCTGGACCAGGTGCTTTTAAAAAGTGGATGGCCCAGTGCTTATGTTGACTTGATAGGGTGGCCACCCTTTGCCTTGGTGTCAGCTTTGCACACTCTTGGCATTTTCTCAACCAGCTTCATGAGGAATGCTTTTCAAACAGCCTTGAAGGAGTTCCCACATATGCTGAGCACATGGCTACTTTTCCTTCACTCTGCGGTCCAACTCATCCCAAACCATTTCAATTGGGTTGAGGTCAAGTGATTGTGGACCCAGGTCATCTGATGCAGCACTCCATCACTCTCCTCCTTGGTCAAATAGCCCTTACACAGCCTGGAGGTGTGTTTGGTCAATGTCCTGTTGACAAATAAATGATAGTCCCACAGAGCGCAAACCAGATGGGATGGTGTATCGCTGCAGAATGCTGTGGTAGCCATGCTGGTTAATTGTGCCTTGAATTCTAAATACATCATAGACAGTGTCACCAGCAAAACACCCCCACGCTGTCACACCTCCTCCATACTTCACGGTGGGAACCACACGTACGGAGGTCATCCATTTACCTACTCCCCAGTGGCGCAGTGTTCTAAGGCACTGCGTCTCAGTGCTAGAGGCATCACTACAGACCCTGGTTTGATTCCTGGTTGTATCACATCCGGCCGTGATTGGGAGTCCCGTAGGGCGGCAGACAATTGGCCCAGTGTTGGCCGAGGTAGGCCGTCATTGTAAATAAGAATTTGTTCTTACCTGACTTGCCTAGTTAAATAAAAAATGTAATAAAATACTCTGAGTGTTAACCTTTAGTTGGCTTGCCGTATTTTGATTTCTAGACAAGCATCCTTTATCTGATTTCCCTGATTTCGTTTCCTGTCTTTAAGTGTGGTGTGGATTTTCTTTTATTTGCTTCTTCATAGGCAAATGTAGTGGGCAATCATGTTCAGTGTCTTTTAGGTTCCAGTTGTTGTTGCCAGTCAACTTTCAGTGGACACCCCCATGAGTGTCTTTCAGAACCCATCCTAAAACCCATCTTGTTTCATTTTGGTTGTTGGTCAGTGATTCTTTGTTAGTTCCCCCTTCTGTTTGAGTGACATTATTTGTTTTTTTTGCTTGGGAACGTAACAGTCATCAGCAAAGATTGAAAAAAATAAGGAGCCTAGACAGCTGCCCTGGGGAATCCCTGATTCAACCTGGATTATGTTGGAGAGGCTTCCATTAAAGAACACCCTCTGTGTTCTGTTAGACAGGTAACTCTTTATCCACAATATAGCAGGGGGTGTAAAGCCATAACACATACCTTTTCCAGCAGCAGACTATGATTGATCATTTCAAAAGCTGCACTGAAGTCTAACAAAACTGCCCCACAATCTTTTTATCAAGTTCTCTCGGCCAATCATCAGTCATTTGTGTAAGTGCCGTGCATGTTGAATGTCCTTCCCTAAAAGTCTTGTCAATTTGTTTACAGTAAAATAGCATTGTATCTGGTCAAACACAATTTTTTCAAATCAAATCAAATCAAATTGTATTTGTCACATACACATGGTTAGCAGATGTTAATGCGAGTGTAGCGAAATGCTTGTGCTTTTAGTTCCGACAATGCAGTAATAACCAACAAGTAATCTAACTAACAATTCCAAAACTACTGTCTTATACACAGTGTAAGGGGATAAAGAATATGTACATAAGGATATATGAATGAGTGATGGTACAGAGCAGCATAGGCAAGATACAGTAGATGGTATCGAGTACAGTATATACATATGAGATGAGTATGTAAACAAAGTGGCATAGTTAAAGTGGCTAGTGATACATGTATTACATAAGGATACAGTCGATGATATAGAGTACAGTATATACGTATGCATATGAGATGAATAATGTAGGGTAAGTAACATTATATAAGGTAGCATTGTTTAAAGTGGCTAGTGATATATTTACATCATTTCCCATCAATTCCCATTATTAAAGTGGCTGGAGTTGAGTCAGTGTCAGTGTGTTGGCAGCAGCCACTCAATGTTAGTGGTGGCTGTTTAACAGTCTGATGGCCTTGAGATAGAAGCTGTTTTTCAGTCTCTCGGTCCCAGCTTTGATGCACCTGTACTGACCTCGCCTTCTGGATGATAGCGGGGTGAACAGGCAGTGGCTCGGGTGGTTGATGTCCTTGATGATCTTTATGGCCTTCCTGTAACATCGGGTGGTGTAGGTGTCCTGGAGGGCAGGTAGTTTGCCCCCGGTGATGCGTTGTGCAGACCTCACTACCCTCTGGAGAGCCTTACGGTTGAGGGCGGAGCAGTTGCCGTACCAGGCGGTGATACAGCCCGCCAGGATGCTCTCGATTGTGCATCTGTAGAAGTTTGTGAGTGCTTTTGGTGACAAGCCGAATTTCTTCAGCCTCCTGAGGTTGAAGAGGCGCTGCTGCGCCTTCTTCACGATGCTGTCTGTGTGAGTGGACCAATTCAGTTTGTCTGTGATGTGTATGCCGAGGAACTTAAAACTTGCTACCCTCTCCACTACTGTTCCATCGATGTGGATAGGGGGGTGTTCCCTCTCCTGTTTCCTGAAGTCCACAATCATCTCCTTAGTTTTGTTGACGTTGAGTGTGAGGTTATTTTCCTGACACCACACTCCGAGGGCCCTCACCTCCTCCCTGTAGGCCGTCTCGTCGTTGTTGGTAATCAAGCCTACCACTGTTGTGTCGTCCGCAAACTTGATGATTGAGTTGGAGGTGTGCGTGGCCACGCAGTCGTGGGTGAACAGGGAGTACAGGAGAGGGCGCAGAACGATCCCTTGTGGGGCCCCAGTGTTGAGGATCAGCGGGGAGGAGATGTTGTTGCCTACCCTCACCACCTGGGGGCGGCCCGTCAGGAAGTCCAGTACCCAGTTGCACAGGGCGGGGTCGAGACCCAGGGTCTCGAGCTTGATGACGAGCTTGGAGGGTACTATGGTGTTGAATGCCGAGCTGTAGTCGATGAACAGCATTCTCACATAGGTATTCCTCTTGTCCAGATGGGTTAGGGCAGTGTGCAGTGTGGTTGAGATTGCATCGTCTGTGGACCTATTTGGGCGGTAAGCAAATTGGAGTGGGTCTAGGGTGTCAGGTAGGGTGGAGGTGATATGGTCCTTGACTAGTCTCTCAAAGCACTTCATGATGACGGATGTGAGTGCTACGGGGCGGTAGTCGTTTAGCTCAGTTACCTTAGCTTTCTTGGGAACAGGAACAATGGTGGCCCTCTTGAAGCATGTGGGAACAGCAGACTGGTATAGGGATTCATTGAATATGTCCGTAAACACACCGGCCAGCTGGTCTGCGCATGCTCTGAGGGCGTGGCTGGGGATGCCGTCTGGGCCTGCAGCCTTGCGAGGGTTAACACGTTTAAATGTCTTACTCACCTCGGCTGCAGTGAAGGAGAGTCCGCATGTTTTCATTGCAGGCCGTGTCAGTGGCACTGTATTGTCCTCAAAGCGGGCAAAAAAAGTTATTTAGTCTGCCTGGGAGCAAGACATCCTGGTCTGTGACTGGGCTGGATTTCTTCCTGTAGTCCGTGATTGACTGTAGACCCTGCCACATGCCTCTTGTGTCTGAGCCGTTGAATTGAGATTCTACTTTGTCTCTGTACTGACGCTTAGCTTGTTTAATAGCCTTGCGGAGGGAATAGCTGCACTGTTTGTATTCAGTCATGTTACCAGACACCTTGCCCGGATTAAAAGCAGTGGTTCGCGCTTTCAGTTTCACACGAATGCTGCCATCAATCCACGGTTTCTGGTTAGGGAATGTTTTAATCGTTGCTATGGGAACGACATCTTCAATGCACGTTCTAATGAACTCGCACACCGAATCAGCGTATTCGTCAATATTGTTATCTGACGCAATACGAAACATCTCCCAGTCCACGTGATGGAAGCAGTCTTGGAGTGTGGAGTCAGCTTGGTCAGACCAGCGTTGAACAGACCTCAGCGTGGGAGCGGGCGGGGCAGGGCCTTATATGCGTCGCGGAAGTTAGAGTAACAATGATCCAAGGTCTTTCCACCCCTGGTTGCGCAATCGATATGCTGATAAAATTTAGGGAGTCTTGTTTTCAGATTAGCCTTGTTAAAATCCCCAGCTCCAATGAATGCAGCCTCCGGATAAATCGTTTCCAGTTTGCAGAGAGTTAAATAAAGTTTGTTCAGAGCCATCGATGTGTCTGCTTGGGGGGGGATATATACGGCTGTGATTATAATCGAAGAGAATTCTCTTGGTAGATAATGCGGTCTACATTTGATTGTGAGGAATTCTAAATCAGGTGAAAAGAAGGATTTGAGTTCCTGTATGTTTCTTTCATCACACCATGTCACGTTAGTCATAAGGCATACGCCCCCGCCCCTCTTCTTACCAGAAAGATGTTTGTTTCTGTCGGCGCGATGCGTGGAGAAACCCGTTGGCTGCACCGCCTCGGATAGCGTCTCTCCAGTGAGCCATGTTTCCGTGAAGCAAAGAACGTTACAGTCTCTGATGTCCCTCTGGAATGCTACCCTTGCTCGGATTTCATCAACCTTGTTGTCAAGAGACTGGACATTGGCAAGAAGAATGCTAGGGAGTGGTGCACGGTGTGCCCGTCTCCGGAGTCTGACCAGAAGACCGCCTCGTTTCCCTCTTTTTCGGAGTCGTTTTTTTGGGTCGCTGCATGGGATCCACTCCGTTGTCCTGTTTGTAAGGCAGAACACAGGATCCACGTCGCGAAAAACATATTCTTGGTCGTACTGATGGTGAGTTGACGCTGATCTTATATTCAGTAGTTCTTCTCGACTGTATGTAATGAAACCTAAGATGACCTGGGGTACTAATGTAAGAAATAACACGTAAAAAAACAAAAAACTGCATAGTTTCCTAGGAACGCGAAGCAAGGCGGCCATCTCTGTCGGCGCCGGAAGTAAAGCGTTGGTAACAGGCTGACTATTTGAGCTAGTAAAGGAGGCTTTCTAGTAGGCTTAAATTGAAGATATGGCAAATAGAAGTGGTAAAATCATCCGCTATTATCCTCAGTACTTTTCCACTTTACAAAATTTTAAATGACAATGATTGTCTTTCATAATTAGATCAGTTGTACTTGGATGTGTAGTGTCAGCTTTTGTTGCTGGCATGTCATGCCTAAATTTGCTAATCTTAATTGTAATTGGCAACATCAGTCGGTTTTGTGGTGAATTTAATTTAATTTTACCTTTATTTAACTAGGCAAGTCAGTTATAGAACAAATTCTTATTTTCAATGACGGCCTTGGAACAGTTGGTTAACTGCCTGTTCAGGGTGTGTGAGCCATCTGATTCAATGAATGATGGAGCCGAGTTTGCCTTTTTGCCCACGATATCATTTAAGGGACTCCAAAGGCTTTTACTATCATAATCTTTGGTTAAAAGTACATTTTCTTATTTTTATTCAGTTTAGTCACATGACTTCTCAATGTGCCGTAAGTTTGCCAATCGTTTGTGCAGCCAGACTTTTTTGCCATTCCTTTTGCCTCATCCCTATCAACCATACAATTTCTCAATTCCACAATGATTTATCAGTTTTTGTGCATGATTATTAGTCAGTGGAATCAGCAATTTCATATATGTGTCAAGTGCAGCATCTAGTTGCTCCTCATTACACACCACAGAACAACAAAAATTATTTACATCAACAGCATAGGAATCATTACAAAACGTATTGTATGAACTCTTATACATTATATTAGGGCCAGCCTTTGGAACTTTGGTTTTCCAAGATATGTCTAGTACATTGTGATCACTACATCTTATGGATTTGGATACTGATTTAAAGCAAATTCCTGCAGCATTAGTAAATGATATGATCAATACACGTTGATTATTTCCTTCCTGTGCTGTTTGTAACTACCCTGGTAGGTTGACTGATAACCTGAACCAGATTGCACGCACTGGTTACAGTTTGAAGATTTTTCTTGAGTGGGCAGCTTGATGAAATCAAGTCAATATTTAAATCACCCAGAAAATATACCTCTCTGTTGATATCACAGACATTATCAAGCATTTCACACACGTTATCCAGATACTGACTGTTAGCACTTGGTGGTCTGCAGCAGCTTACCACAAGAATGGGCTTTAGATGAGGCAGATTAACCTGTATAGAAAAGTTTGTTGTCATATGCATATTCTTAAAAACATAGGTGCTTCGTCAGATCAAACAAACAAACTGAGTGCTCACTTCCCAACAGGGTAGATGAACCTGTAGCCATAGTACTTCAACAGTATTTAACATTTGATCCTCTCTTAGATTTACATGAATGTGGTTCTGAATATAAACAGCAAAACACCTCCACCATTGGCATTTCTGTCTTCTCTGTAGATTCTCTGTAGATGTTACAACCATGTATTACCACTGTATCATCAAAGGTATTATCGAAGTGAGTTTCAGAGGTAGTCAGAATAGGCATGTCATCTGTTACTAGCATGTTATTGACTTCATTAAACACTTTCTGGAATGCTTGATTGTTTTCATTGCTTTACTGGGAAGCTTAGCAGAAGTAGATATGCTCATGTTATTTATGTTAGTGCAGGGTGAGCTGCACCCAGTGAACTTCCTACTAGTGCACAACAGCTATTGTATGCAGTAATCATGTGCCGATAAACCAGAGTTATACTGTTAGCACTGAGGTGGTAGGTTGAGCAGAGGCATTCAGTGCAGTAAGAGGGACATAAATTAGGTTATTTAGATTGTGTCTTCCCACGCCCCTAGAATAATGCATATTTGCTGAAGCTTTATGACGACTCAGTGACACAACCGTCGGGATTAACTGAGCTGGGCTTGAGTCAATGCTAAGTAATTGTCTCAATTGAAGAGGAGTGGGACAAGATCAACAGCCTGATCAACTCTATGCTAAGGAGATGTGTCGCGCTGCATGAGGCAAATGGTGGTCACACCACACACTGACTGTTTTTTTATCCACACCCCTACCTTTTTTAAAATTGTATCTTTGACCAACAGATGAACATTTTATATTCCCAGTCATGTGAAATTGATAGATTATTGCCTAAGGAATTTATTTAAATTGACTGATTTTATTTTATGTACTGTGTCTCAGTGAAATCTTTGAAATTGTTGCGTTTATATTTTATTTATTTTTTATTTTTCAGTGTAGACGCGTGTCAAATAATTCATGCAATGAGAGATGGACATCACTACTCTCTACCTATCTCTACCCAAACCATTAGAACTACATATCTACCTATCTCTCCTCAAACTATGAGAACTATCTTTACCTAAACCATAATAACTACCAATCTAAACCCAAACCATAAGAACTACCAATATACCCATCTTTTTATCTTTACACAAACCATAAGAACTACATATCTACCTATCTCTACCCAAACCATAATAACTACCTATGTACCTATCTACTTAAACCATAAGAACTACCAATGTATCTATCTTTACCTAAACCATAAGAACTACGTATCTGTTGTTATGACATGACCTTAACACCATCTGAAGACTGTTATTTATCTAATTACCTAAACATATTTAATTGTTACCTGATTAAATTAATAATGTAACAATTAAGTCATTAGGATCTGGGGCACCACAAGAGCGGTTCTTTAAAGAGTTACCATCTCCCGATGGTAGTTACCATCTCCTAAAGTTCTTTACCTATCACATCTATAAACAGTTAACTTAATCATAACCTCGTATCATATCATCAGTCTGAACAGTCGTAACCTATTTGCATCTGCAAAACACAAGCCTTACTTATGATTCAGTACTACACACATTGGTTTAATTATTTACTTACTAGCTAACTAAATGGTAACACAGGATAAACTAAATGGTAACACAGGATAAACATACACACTTAATACATTAAAAACAGGTCCCTACCAGACTGACAACAATATGTCTGCTTGTTACAAAAGACATGGAGAGGGCGAGAGAGAGGGACAGAGACACTTAACTTTGGTACATTTAGAAACTACTCTCACTTATAGTACTCTTGTACTTTGCACAGGAGCCGCCCCCCGCTTGGAGTAAGAAATCATGAAGGTATTTACGTGAAAATGCCTTGGTTCGCCGTGTATCTCTCTCAGAATTGGGCCGCCTTGGAAAGGGGGTTAGGCCTTTTCGCGGTAAGGCTCTGATTGTCCGAAATGGTTCTGAGATATCTTCTACTGTTGTCCTTTTCTGTAGTTGTCCGGTATCTTGTTGTGTATTCCTGAACAGAAATACAGAGTTTATTCTCCTTCCATTCGCTCTGGAAGATGCTTCTTTGACGATAGCCATGTCGCTGGTTCCCAGTGGGGTGATGAGAGTAGCGCACTATGGTGGTTTGAGCAGAGTAGTAGAATGGTTCCACTTCAATTAGCTTATTTAGATACTTTACTTAGGACAGCTAATCAGCCATACCACTGCTGGTCCAGGAGGTGATATTATCGTCTCTAACTCGTGTTGAGATTCAGAGTTCAAACCACTTTGAAGCATGACCTGCAGTCTCTCTGGTCTTATATGTTAATTTATAACCCATCATTTCATACAGTTTGTTAGAAAGGGCTTTTCTGTCAGTCTGACAAGCTCTCTGACCTCACTCAGGGACGTGGCTTGTCACTGTGCAACGTTTATGTAAAACAATTATCTCTTATGACACCTAAAATCATGCCCCTCTCTTAAAACCTCTTAAAGCTAGGGGGCAGAAATATCACTTTTGAATAAATAGCGTGCCCAATTTCAACTTCCTGCTACTCATGCCAAGAATATAAGATATGCATATTATTCATAGATTTGGATAGAAAACACTCTGAAGTTTCTAAAACTGTTTGAATCATGTCTGTGACTATTACAGAACTTATGTCGCAGGCAAAACCCCGAGGACTAACTGTTCAGAATTATTATTTTTTTCCCATCTCTCTTCCCTATATTGTCTTTGCCATTGGAAATTTAATAGAAATATACTTTCAGTTCCTACATCTTCCACACGATGTCGCCAGTGTTTGGAATATGGCTGAGGTTATTTCTTTGTCTTAGCAGGAAGTAGGCCAACCTGGAACTGGGGACCCTTTTGTGAGTTGCACAAGACGTGATGAGAAGAGTTGGTTTCTTGTCGTTCATGTATTGAATACAGATTGCCCCGTCTACAATTTGATTGATTATTAACGTTTAAAAATACCTAATGTTGTATTACAAAAGTAGTTTGAAATATTTTGTAGTGACGTTGCGTTTTGGCAAGCTGTTTTTTTATGGATCAAATGGGCTTTATAAATGGACATTTTCGATATATATGGACGGAATTAATCGTACAAAACCAATTGTGACCAATTGGACCAATTGTGATGTTTATGGGACATATTGGAGTGCCAACAAAAGAAGCTTGTCAAAGGTAATGCATATTTAATATTTTATTTCAGTGTTTTGTGTAGTGCCTGCTACGCTAGCTCTTTTGTTTACTACTGGTGAAGATGGGTGCATGCTATCAGATAATAGCTTCTTATGCTTTCGCCGAAAAGCATTTTAAAAATCTGACATGTTGGCTGGATTCACAATGAGTGTAGCTTTAATTGAGTATCTTACGTGTGTGATTTAATGAAAGTTTGAATTTTATAGCATTTTATTTGAATCTGGCGCTCTGAATTTCCCCTGGCAATTGGCCAGTTGAGACGCTAGCGTGGGCAAAAAACAGTGAAAATGCAGCGCGGCAAATTCAAAAAAATTATATAAAAATCTAACTTTCATTAAATCACACATGTAAGATACTGAATTAAAGCTACACTCATTCTGAATCCAGCCAACGTGTCAGATTTCAAAAAGGCTTTTCGGCGAAAGCATAAGAAGCTATTATCTGATGACAGCACAATAGTAAACAAAGAAGATAGCATATTTCAACCCTGCAGGCGCTACACAAAACTCCGATATAAAATATAAAACATGCATTACTTTTGACAAGCTTCTTTTGTTGGCACTCCAATATGTCCCATAAACATCACAATTGGTCCTTTTGTTCAATTAATTCCGTCCATATATATCCAAATGTCCATTTATTTGACGCGTTTGATCTAGAAAAAAAACAGCTTCCAAAAAACACAACGTCACTAAAAAAATATTTCAAAAGTTGCCTATAAACTTTGCCAAAATATTTCAAACTACTTTTGTAATGCAACTTCAGGTATTTTTAAACGTTAATAATCGATCAAATTGTAGACAGGTCTAGCTGTGTTCAATGCAGGAAGAATACAAACCATGCTATTTTACACATCTTGTGCAACTCTCAACAGTGTTACGTCGTTCCTAGATGGCCTTCTTCTTCATTGCACAAATTAATAACCTCAACCAAATTCCAAAGACTGGTGACATCCAGTGGAAGCGGTAGGAACTGAAAACAGGTTCTTAAGAAATATAATTTGCCAATGAGTACACATGGAACAGAAAGAGACCCCCAAAAAATAATTCTGAACTGTTAGTCACAGACATGATTCAAACAGTTTTAGAAACTTCAGTGTTTTCTATTCAAATCTTCTACTAATATGAATATCTTATATTCCTGGCATGAGTAGCAGGAAGTTGAAATTGGGCACGCTATTTATCCAAAAGTGAAAATGCTGCCCCCTATACCTTAAGAAGTTAACCCCCACCAGTTCCCTCCTCCCCACTCTGCGGGTGAGAGAGGGTCTAATTTAAGTTATTCATTGCAAACCTGATCTGACCTATTTGGATCCTCACATGACAGTCATGACCCTGTCTATCTTTACCTAAACCATAAGAACGACCTATCTACCTATCTCTTACAAAACCATAAGAGCTACCTATTTTTACATAAACCATAAGAACTACCTAAACCATAAGAACTACCTATCTCTACCTAAACCATATGAACTACCTGTCTCTACCTAAACCATGTGAACTACCTGTCTCTACCTAAACCATTAGAATGGTTGAGAATAATGTACCCAAAACAACGTGAAGTTCTGGATCTGGATTTTATATGTTTTTGGTACAGTGAAATAGAAAGCTATAGAAAAAGACAATTGAATACTTTTTAAAACATTCCTTTAAATATAAAACATGTTGCTAAGGAGAGACTGACTTGACTTCTACTGATGTATGTTAAACCAGTGAATTAGCTTTTTGGCAATTTTTTTTTTTTTACCCTTATTTTACTAGGCAAGTCAGTTAAGAACAAATTCTTATTTTCAATGACGGCCTAGGAACAGTGGGTTAACTGCCTGTTCAGGGACAGTATGACAGATTTCTACCTTGTCAGCTCAGGGATTGAAACTTGCAACCTTTCGGTTACTAGTCCAACGCTCTAACCACTAGGCTACCTTGCTGCCCCAGTATGTGGGCCACAAGGAAGTAATACACACAACTATTAAAATGGACATCAATGTTGTACTCAGAGTACCTCTTTACTCTAGGTTAGCTGTTGTTAACACTGGAACAGTTATAATCATACAGTATATACACATTCTCACACAAGACACAGGCATTTCAGTGTTCATCATGGATCATTTGTAGATATCGTACATTACGCAAATTTAGATGTTTGTCTAATGGGGATAATTTTTCCAGCGTACTGAATATAAGACTTGAGTGTCTAGTGCTGATTTCATACACTTGTACAAGCGCAAAGGACTGAATCCATGGGGTTTTGCACTTCATTTCCAAAACTTCAGAATCTACTGTAATGTCTAGATGGCAGTAGGACATGCAATATAGTGAGAAAACACACGTAAACCTGAATGCATGGAAAGTTTGTTCTTTACAGTACGAGAGGGAACATACACAGAAGAGGCTGACATTATTCTCCATCTCTCTTCTTCTGCCTGGGTTGTGTCTGGGCATGTCCTGTCTCTTGTTAGCTTCATAGTCATACATCACTCTCCATCTCTCCTCTTCTGAATGGGTTGTGTCTGGGCATGTCCTGTCTCTTATTAGCTTCATAGTCATACATCACTCTCCATCTCTCCTCTTCTGCCTGGGTTGTGTCTGGGCATGTCCTGTCTCTTATTAGCTTCATAGTCATACATCACTCTCCATCCCTCCTCTTCTGAATGGGTTGTGTCTGGGCATGTCCTGTCTCTTGTTTTATTTATTTTATTTTACCTTTATTTAACCAGGTAGGCAAGTTGAGAACAAGTTCTCATTTACAATTGCGACCTGGCCAAGATAAAGCAAAGCAGTTCGACAGATACAACGACACAGAGTTACACATGGAGTATAACAAACATACAGTCAATAATACAGTATAAACAAGTCTATATACAATGTGAGCAAATGAGGTGAGAAGGGAGGTAAAGGCAAAAAAGGCCATGGTGGCAAAGTAAATACAATATAGCAAGTAAAACACTGGAATGGTAGTTTTGCAATGGAAGAATGTGCAAAGTAGAAATAAAAATAATGGGGTGCAAAGGAGCAAAATAAATTAATTAATTAAATACAGTTGGGAAAGAGGTAGGTGTTTGGGCTAAATTATAGGTGGGCTATGTACAGGTGCAGTAATCTGTGAGCTGCTCTGACAGTTGGTGCTTAAAGCTAGTGAGGGAGATAAGTGTTTCCAGTTTCAGAGATTTTTGTAGTTCGTTCCAGTCATTGGCAGCAGAGAACTGGAAGGAGAGGCGGCCAAAGAAAGAATTGGTTTTGGGGGTGACTAGAGAGATATACCTGCTGGAGCGTGTGCTACAGGTGGGAGATGCTATGGGGACCAGCGAGCTGAGATAAGGGGGGACTTTACCTAGCAGGGTCTTGTAGATGACATGGAGCCAGTGGGTTTGGCAACGAGTATGAAGCGAGGGCCAGCCAACGAGAGCGTACAGGTCGCAATGGTGGGTAGTATATGGGGCTTTGGTGACAAAACGGATTGCACTGTGATAGACTGCATCCAATTTGTTGAGTAGGGTATTGGAGGCTATTTTGTAAATGACATCGCCAAAGTCGAGGATTGGTAGGATGGTCAGTTTTACAAGGGTATGTTTGGCAGCATGAGTGAAGGATGCTTTGTTGCGAAATAGGAAGCCAATTCTAGATTTAACTTTGGATTGGAGATGTTTGATATGGGTCTGGAAGGAGAGTTTACAGTCTAACCAGACACCTAAGTATTTGTAGTTGTCCACGTATTCTAAGTCAGAGCCGTCCAGAGTAGTGATGTTGGACAGGCGGGTAGGTGCAGGTAGCGATTGGTTGAAGAGCATGCATTTAGTTTTACTTGTATTTAAAAGCAATTGGAGGCCACGGAAGGAGAGTTGTACGGCATTGAAGCTTGCCTGGAGGGTTGTTAACACAGTGTCCAAAGAAGGGCCGGATGTATACAGAATGGTGCAGTCTGCTTAGAGGTGGATCAGAGACTCACCAGCAGCAAGAGCGACCTCCTTGATGTATACAGAGAAGAGAGTCGGTCCAAGAATTGAACCCTATGGCACCCCCATAGAGACTGCCAGAGGTCCGGACAGCAGACCCTCCGATTTGACACACTGAACTCTATCAGAGAAGTAGTTGGTGAACCAGGCGAGGCAATCATTTGAGAAACCAAGGCTGTCGAGTCTGCCGATGAGGATGTGGTGATTGACAGAGTCGAAAGCCTTGGCCAGATCAATGAATACGGCTGCACAGTAATGTTTCTTATCGATGGCGGTTAAGATATCGTTTAGGACCTTGAGCGTGGCTGAGGTGCACCCATGACCAGTTCTGAAACCAGATTGCATAGCAGAGAAGGTATGGTGAGATTCGAAATGGTCGGTGATCTGTTTGTTGACTTGGCTTTCGAAGACCTTAGAAAGGCATGGTAGGATAGATATAGGTCTGTAGCAGTTTGGGTCAAGAGTGTCCCCCCCTTTGAAGAAGGGGATGACCGCAGCTGCTTTCCAATCTTTGGGAATCTCAGATGACACAAAAGAGAGGTTGAACAGGCTAGTAATAGGGGTGGCAACAATTTCGGCAGATAATTTTAGAAAGAAAGGGTCCAGATTGTCTAGCCCGGCTGATTTGTAGGGGTCCAGATTTTGCAGCTCTTTCAGAAAATCAGCTGAATGGATTTGGGAGAAGGAGAAATGGGGAAGGCTTGGGTGAGTTGCTGTTGGGGGTGCAGTGCTGTTGACCGGGGTAGGAGTAGCCAGGTGGAAAGCATGGCCAGCTGTAGAAAAATGCTTATTGAAATTCTCAATTATGGTGGATTTATCAGTGGTGACAGTGTTTCCTATCTTCAGTGCAGTGGGCAGCTGGGAGGAGGTGTTCTTATTCTCCATGGACTTTACAGTGTCCCAGAACTTTTTGAGTTAGTGTTGCAGGAAGCAAATTTCTGCTTGAAAAAGCTAGCCTTGGCTTTTCTAACTGCCTGTGTATAATGGTTTCTAGCTTCCCTGAACAGCTGCATATCACGGGGGCTGTTCGATGCTAATGCAGAACGCCATAGGATGTTTTTGTGTTGGTTAAGGGCAGTCAGGTCTGGGGAGAACCAAGGGCTATATCTGTTCCTGGTTCTAAATTTCTTGAATGGGGCATGTTTATTTAAGATGGTTAGGAAGGCATTTAAAAAAAATATCCAGGCATCCTCTACTGACGGGATGAGATCAATATCCTTCCAGGATACCCCGGCCAGGTCGATTAGAAAGGCCTGCTCGCTGAAGTGTTTCAGGGAGGGTTTTACAGTGATGAGTGGAGGTCGTTTGACCGCTGACCCATTACGGATGCAGGCAATGAGGCAGTGATCGCTGAGATCTTGGTTGAAGACAGCAGAGGTGTATTTAGAGGGGAAGTTGGTTAGGATGATATCTATGAGGGTGCCTGTGTTTAAGGCTTTGGGGAGGTACCTGGAAGGTTCATTGATAATTTGTGTGAGATTGAGGGCATCAAGTTTAGATTGTAGGATGGCTGGGGTGTTAAGCATGTTCCAGTTTAGGTCGCCTAGCACGAGCTCTGAAGATAGATGGGGGGCAATCAGTTCACATATGGTGTCCAGAGCACAGCTGGGGGCAGAGGGTGGTCTATAGCAGGCCGGCAACGGTGAGAGACTTGTTTTTAGAGAGGTGGATTTTTAAAAGTAGAAGTTCAAATTGTTTGGGTACAGACCTGGATAGTAGGACAGAACTCTGCAGGCTATCTTTGCAGTAGATTGCAACACCGCCCCCTTTGGCTGTTCTATCTTGTCTGAAAATGTTGTAGTTTGGAATTAAAATTTCTGAATTTTTGGTGGTCTTCCTAAGCCAGGATTCAGACACAGCTAGAACATCCGGGTTGGCAGAGTGTGCTAAAGCAGTGAATAGAACAAACTTAGGGAGGAGGCTTCTAATGTTAACATGCATGAAACCAAGGCTATTACGGTTACAGAAGTCGTCAAAAGAGAGCGCCTGGGGAATAGGAGTGGAGCTAGGCACTGCAGGGCCTGGATTCACCTCTACATCGCCAGAGGAACATAGGAGGAGTAGAATAAGGGTGCGGCTAAAAGCAATAAGAATTGGTCGTCTAGAACATCTGGAACAGAGAGTAAAAGGAGGTTTCTGGGGGCGATAAAATAGCATCAAGGTATAATGTACAGACAAAGGTATGGTAGGATGTGAATACAGTGGAGGTAAACCTAGGTATTGAGTGATGAAGAGAGAGATATTGTCTCTAGAAACATCATTGAAACCAGGAGATGTCATTGCATGTGTGGGTGGTGGAACTAATAGGTTGGATAAGGTATAGTGAGCAGGACTAGAGGCTCTACAGTGAAATAAGCCAATAAACACTAACCAGAACAGCAATGGACAAGACATATTGACATTAAGGAGAGGCATGCTTAGTCGAGTGATCAAAAGGGTCCAGTGAGTGGAGAGGTTGGTTGGGGGTCACGGCGAATTAGACAGCTAGCCAGGCCATCGGTAGCAAGCTAGCATAGGATGCAGGTCTGTTGTTAGCTTCATAGTCATACATACATAGTGACAGGACAGACCTCATCCCTAAATCAGAGGGAGTAGGAGATACAAGGAGCCTCTGGACTCTGGAGAACTAGTCAGGAAATAGGAAGAGATATTCTGTGTCTGGTGCTCCGATCATGTGCTCCTCTGAAAATCAGAAACTCAGCAATCCTACTAAACGTTGTTTTGGATGTTGGAAACTGTAATATTGATAATTCCATGAGAAAACAGCGACTCAAGTTTCCCAGTCAAGCATGTATGAATTTCCAAGTAGCACATGAATGCAGCAGTAGTACTCAGTGCCCCTACCCCTCTTCTCTCTCTGTCCTGGAGTAAAGTAGCACCTCCCTAACCCCAATCCTACCCCTCTCAGGGGTCTGACATGTCCATGAAGTCATTCTCTGGTGGTGGGCTGCTCCGGTACCAGTTGCAGGACGAGTCTGAGCTTTTGATGCAGGCATACTGTCTGGCCTGCTCCCCACTCAGACTGTTAACCAGCAGCCAGTCAGTCCAAAGACACTCATTATCCGTAGTGGTGGCACAAGGCACTGAGTAGCAGGTAGCAATCTGAGGATAATGACAAGGGGTTTGGGTTAGGTTGTTATAGTGGCAATCTGGGGACAACAACCAGGTTATGGTGGCAATCTGGGGACAACAACCAGGTAATAATTGTAATCTGGGGACAAGAACCAGGTAATAATGGCAATCTGGGGACAAAAACCAGGTAATAGTGGCAATCTGGGGACAACAACCAGGTTATAGTGGCAATCTGGGGACAAAAACCAGGTTATAGTGGCAATCTGGGGGCAACAACCAGGTTATAGTGGCAATCTGGGGGCAACAACCAGGTTATAGTGGCAATCTGGGGGTAACAACCAGGTTATAGTGGTAATCTGGTAACAACCAGGTTATAGTGGTAATCTGGGGACAACAGGAAGGGGTTTGGGTTATGTTATAGCTTACTGTGAGAGAGAGAGAGAAAAACAAAGACAGTGAGACATTGAGAACTCACCTTGCAGTCACAGCCCATCTGGTATCTGTAGTTGAGGTTCTTCTTCTGCGACATGGACAGGTTGTCCCAGGGTTCTACCAGATCACACAGTCCAATGGACACCTTCTCATCACTCCACATACTACCTGCAGGACAACACAGACATCTTCCCATCACTCCACATACTACCTGCAGGACAACAGAGACACCTTCCCATCGCTCCACGCACTACCTGCAGGACAACACAGACACCTTCCCATCACTCCACATACTACCTGCAGAACAACATAAATTGGGTCAACACTGTAAGCCAATGAAGGTACAGTATGTGTTGTAGAGTGCCTGCAGAAAGTATTCATACCCCTTGTCTTATTCCACATTTTGTTGTGTTACAGCCTGAATTCAAAATGGATTCACACAATAGCCCATAATGACAAAGTGAAAACAGATTTTTTATGTTAGCAAATTTATTGAAAATAAAATACAGAAATGTACATAAGAATTCAAATCAAATTTATTTATATAGCCCTTCGTACATCAGCTGATATTTCAAAGTGCTGTACAGAAACCCAGCCTTAAACCCCAAACAGCAAGCAATGCAGGTGTAGAAGCACGGTGGCTAGGAAGAACTCCCTAGAAAGGCCAAAACCTAGGAAGAAACCTAGAGAGGAACCAGGCTAGAATTCACATCCATGAGTCAATACTTGTTAGAATCACTTTGGGCAGTGATTACAGCTGTGAGTCTTTCTGGGTAACTCTGTAAGAGCTTTGCAACCTGGATGGTACAATATTTGCACATCTTTTTACATTTCTTCAAGCTCTGTCAAATTGGTTGTTGATCATTGCTAGACAGTCATTTTCAAGTCTTGCCATAGTGTTCCAAGCTGATTTAAGTCAAAACTGTAACTAAGCCACTCAGGAACATTCCCTGTCTTCTTGGTAAGCAACTCCAGTGTATATTTGCCCATGTGTTTTTGGTTAATTTCCGGTTGAAAGGTGAATTCACCTCTCAGTGTCTGTTGGAGATGCAAAGTGCTCCAAATTTAATCTACATGTACCATACAGGTTTTCCCTTAGGATTTTGACCGTGCTTAGCTCTATTCCGTTTATTTGTATCCTAAAAAACTCTCCAGTCCTTGCAGATAACAAGCATATCCATAACATGATACAGCCACCACCATGCTTGAAAATATGAAGTGTGGTACTCAGTGATGTGTTGTGTTGGATTTGTCCCAAACATGACACTTTGTATTCAGGAGATTAAGTTAATTTGACATGTTTTTAGCAGTTTTACTTTAGTGCGTTATTGCAAACAGGATTCATGTTTTGGAATATTTGTGACTCGTTTCAGGAAACTATGCGTATGTCACGGGTTACTACTTCACAGTAGAGCCATTTGAATGTAAACTTGTTTTTTTTATCAAAATGTGTTTTTTGGCAGAAATTCCTTCTGGAACTTTCATGTGCCTTAATAACAGACTTGTATGCCATCTGTAAATACAAATAAAATTGTTAAATTAGAGCCTAGTTGGTTTAGCCACAGAAAAAGGCAGCCACCTTCCCTCTAGCCATTATTGGCTGAGATGATGAGTGGGCTGGACATGCCGAGAGAGAGGTTCGGATTGGTCTGCCATATAGCACACTTCGGTCAATTTGAGCTGGTCAATATGTGTATGTGTCTAACGCAGCTTTATTTTTATGTATCACATAGTAGAACTGCATAAGTGTTGCTCGCCATTTTCTGGAGAACCGAGTTCTGAAATCAGTGGAATTAGAGTATGATAGCTAAGGAGATGGAGAAAACACTAGATCTTCAAACTAAGGGTAACCATGGCATCTGTGACAGGGAGAAACACCCATCCATGATGTATCCGGGTAAGATAGTTTAGCTAGCTACATTTTCAGATATTACTTGTTTCTTATTTTGACAGAAAGTAATTTTCATTTCAAGTTAAAGTGTACTGTTAGCTAGCTAGCTAATGTTAGCTGGCTGGCTGGCTCGCTAGCTAACGGTACGTGCATGATCTTATTATTCGTATCTCAGAGCCATTAGCTTTGCTAGTTAAATCCTAATATTATCTAGCTAACATTGAACCTGGTTGGTTAGCTACCTGCAGATTCATGCAGGGTAGTAACGTCATGAGTATGGTTCATTGTTTAGCTAGCTAGCTACATGTCTTAACAAGAATCTGTTTCAATAGAATGTCACTGCGACAACTGTAGATAGACATAGCTGGTAAATGCGCTCTGGCTATCTACTCCAATTTCAGAGCACTCTCGTCTGAGTGTGTCAGAGTGCAGAATAACTGACTAATTTACGAACACTCAACACCAGTTGAATATGGCTGGTGTCAGTAAAAGTTGGTAAAAAAGCGTAAATTGTAAATGTAAGTAAAGGAATGGAAATAAGAATATATAAACTCAATATATAAACTCTAAACTCAACTCTCTAGAGACAGCAGGAGCGGTAGAGATACTCTGAATGATCGGCTATGAAAAGCCAACTGACATTTACTCCTGAGGTGCTGACCTGTTGCACCCTTGACAACCACTGTGATTATTATTATTTGACCCTGCTGGTCATCTATGAACATTTTAACATCATTTTTTGGCGATACCGCTATCCAATATTTTCCTTGCACAAAAAAACAATACCGATACCCATAATTTACAATTTTTGCGGCCTATTAAGCATTCTATTACAGTTAAATAGTTAACACACACACATGGACACAGCGTTCTAAGGCATTGTATCTCAGTGCAAGAGGCGTCACTACAGTCCCTGGTTCGAATCCAGTCTGTATCACATCCGGCCATGATTGGGAGTCCCATAGGGCGGCGAACAATTGGCCCAGCGTCTTCCGGGTTTGGCCTTGGTAGGCCGTCATTGCTAATAAGAATTTGTTCTTAACTGACTTGCCTAGTTAAAAAAAGGTTACACACACACACCACACTGACCAAAAAGTTATTTTGTTGTCATTTATGTATGTCCCCATTACCAGTAAAACATAATCAAAACCTATTTCTTTCACTTACTTGCTGTGCTGTTTCACTGTTCATTTGTTCAGTCTTTTCATTCTCAACCAAAATCCGTGGCCTCTCTTCCTCCATGTGCACTGTCACTGTGTCCATTTCCATCTTGTCCAGCTGAGTATGTAACATTTCATGTAAACCCTGTTTTTTGTCTGCATCGAAGTAGCTGTCCTTGTACATAGCATCGAGCATAGTGACGACAGTAAAGCATGGTGGCGACACTTGTTCACAGCCTACGTGGGCAGTTTTGTTGCCAGGGCAAACTGTTGTCAAGGGCAACTGTTTCATTCGCCAATGTGGGCCAGTACAAACTGGTTAGCTTAGCATTGGTGAAGTCAGAATGGGAATGCGCACTCCACTGTTCGGTGGAGTGCACTCCACAGAATCGGTGGCGTTGGAATTAGAATACAAATACTACACTGAACAAAAGTATAAACACAACATGTAAAGTGTTGGTCCCATGTTTCATGAGCTGAAAATAAAGATCCCAGAAATGTTTCATATGCACATAAAACTTCTCAAATGTTGTGAACATTTGTTTACATGCCTGTCAGTTTTATTCAGCAGACGTTTCAAGGCCATCACACGTCTGCTGCAGGTGCAGTTGATGAGCTTATTTCTCGAGTCAGTTGTTCGAATGGAGCTAGCTAGTGTGTTCATGTTTCCAAGTTTCAAACATGTTCTCAAATGCCATTGAAATGGCAGCAGCAGTATGACAACCAGCATATTCATGAGCATGCAATATGACTTTCCTCAGTACGAAATCCTCGACGGCCCACTGTGCTGTCAGACTCAGCATGCTCATGGGGCTGATATTGCTGGTCCAAATGTCAGTCGTGAAGCTAATAGCAGTGACGCTATTCCTGTGTAACTCCGGTAGAGAATTTTTATTTTTATTTTTTTAAAACAGGTACGGTAGAGGTAATATGATCCTTGACTTGTCTCTCAAAGCACTTCATGATGACAGAAGTGAGTGCTACAGGATGGTAGTCATTTAGTTCAGTTACCTTTGCTTTCTTGGGTACAGGAACAATGGTGGCCATCTTGAAGCATGTGGGGACAGCAGACTGGGATGGGGAGAGATTGAATATGTCCGTAAACACACCAGCCAACTGATCTGCACATGATCTGAGGATGTGGCTAGGGATGCCGTCTGGGTCGGTAGCCTTGCGAGGGTTGACACGTTAAATGTCTTACTCACGTCAACCACAGCAAAGGAGAGCCCAAAGTCCTTGGTAGCGGTCCGTGGCAGTGGCACTGTGTTATCCTCAAAGCCGGTGAAGAAGATGTTTAGCTTGTCAGAAAGCAAGAAGTCGCTGTCCCTGACGTGGCTGGTTTTCCCTTTGTAGTCCATTATTGTCTCTATACTGATGTTTTGCCTATTTGTAGTATATAGTGTTGAGTCATCTGTATAAACCATGCTACCTTATATAATGTTACTTACCCTACATTATTCATCTCATATGCATACATATATACTGTACTCTATATCATCGACTGCATCCTTATGTAATACATGTATCACTAGCCACTTTAACTATGCCACTTTGTTTACATACTCATCTCATATGTATATACTGTATCTTGCCTATGCTCCTCTGTACCATCACTCATTCATATATCCTTATGTACATATTCTTTATCCCCTTACACTGTGTATAAGACAGTAGTTTTGGAATTGTTAGTTAGATTACTTGTTGGTTATTACTGCATTGTCGGAACTAGAAGCACAAGCATTTCGCTACACTCGCATTAACATCTGCTAACCATGTGTATGTGACAAATAAGATTTGATTTGATTTGATACTCTTTATCCCCTTACACTTGTGTCTATAATGTAGTAGTTTTGGAATTGTTAACTAGATTACTTGTTGGTTATTACTGCATTGTCGGAACTAGAAGCACAAGCATTTCGCTACACTCGCATTAACATCTGCTAACCATGTGTATGTGACAAGGAAAATTTGATTTGATTTGTTCTATCTTCTTATGAAGCAGTACTTTACCTGACAGCAGGTAGTGGACCTTGTTGGAGTCTAGTTTGACTCCACACAGGGAGGAGAAGACAGGTGTGTACACATACTGGATGTCCTTCACCTTCTCAAAGCCTTTAAACATCTACAGGGTGGAGAACAAAAACATACCTTTAGTGTTGCACAGTGCTCCAACCAGGGCCTAAAATGATCAGCCAAAAATTACACCAACAAACACAATAAATGTAGTATTATTTTGAAGTAAACCAAAATATCACAGTGGTAACACGACTCAAGTCATGTTTGTGCCTGTGAGATTGAGAGTCTGACTAGAAGCCATGTTCTATTCTCTTCCCTAACAGTTGAAACTCAAACATTGAAAAACAACCTAGCTTGTGAACAAAACAATGTAAATAGCCAAGAAACACAAGGACACTTCAGTAGAATTTCGTTTCAAGTAAATTAGACCAACTTTTATACCTGTGAGTAGCACTTCTAAAAATGTATCTTTCACTCAGCTCTTCAGGTATGCACAGCCCCCAACGAGGTGTTGCAGCGCTAGGTGGGATAGGCTATATAGGATTCGTAATTCTTTGACTTTGTGCGATTACATTACTAGCTATGAAACAAAAAAGCAGAAATACTTTGAAAACAGCTACAGCAGCATTTATTTTACTGTAAATGTGATCAAACTTGACTTTTTATTCAGAAATGTGAGTGAAATGCGCGCACTGTGGAGCCTTGACGACCTACAAATGTGACTGGTGAAATATACATTTTACCTGCCAATGCCAAAATCTAGCTGCATTTGGCGATGGCGGGTGTTGAATTAAGGTACCCTAGAAACCTCTAGTTTTGCACAGTGCTCCAACTATAATCTACATGTACCATACAAACCTCTGGTGTTGCACAGTGCTCCAACTATAATCTACATGTACCATACCGAAGGGGAAATCATTTCAGTGCATCTGTATCAAACATACGTTTGTACTGTGAAATGCATTCCAGCTGTGATCAGTTACATGTTAATGTTGAGCCAAGAATGACTACTTTTGTAGAAAATATTGAGTTACATTTTAATGTTTAACCAATAATTACTACTACTGTACAAAGTAATAAGTTACATGGTAATGTTGAACCGAGAATGAATGACTGCTTTTGTAGAAAGTTATTCATCTTTTATTTTATGCTGTCTATGTTATGAAACATAGGAGCACCACTCTGGGTCTCTGGTACAAACTGTTTTGTTTATAGTCACATGTGCCGAATACAACAGGTGTAGACCTTACCGTGAAACGCTTACTTACAAGCCCTTAACCATCAATGCGGTTCTTAAGACAACAGAGTTAAGAAGATATTTACTATATAAACTAAAGTGAAAAATATAATGAGGCTATACACAGGGGGTACCAGTACCGAGTCAATGTGCATGTATACAGGATAGTTGAGGTAATTTGTACCTGTCAAAAGTTGACACTTCTACTCATTCCAGGGATTTTCTTTATTTTTACTATTTTCTACATTGTAAAATAATATTGAAGACATCAAAACTATGAACTAACACATATGGAATCATGTATTAACCAAAAAAGTGTTAAACAAATCAAAATATATTTTATATTTGAGATTCTTCAAAGTAGCCACCCTTTGGCTTGACAGAGTGTCTTGGCATTATCTCAACCAGCTTCATGAAGTAGTCACCTGGCATGCATTTCAATTAACAGGTGTGCCTTGTTAAACATTAATTTGTGGAATTTCTTTCCTTCTTAATGCATTTGAGCCAATCAGTTGACAAGGTAGGGGTGGTATACAGAAGATAGCCCTATTTGGTAAAAAACAAAGTTCATATTATGACAGCTAAAAAAAAATTCAAGGACTTGCAGTTGCAAAAACCATCAAGCTCTATGATGAAACTACCTCTCATGAGGACCGCCACAGGATAGAAGGACACAGAGTTACCTCTGCTGCAGAGGAAGAGTTCATTGGAGATACCAGCCTCAGAAATTGCAGCACAAATAAATGCTTCAGAGTTGAAGTAACAGACACATCTCAACATCAACTGTTCAGAGGAGACTATGTGAATCAGGCCTTCGTGGTCAAATTGCTGCAAAGAAACCACTACTAAAGGACAGCAATAAGAAGAACAGACTTGCTTGTGCCAAGAAACACGAGCAATGGACATTCGACCTGCAGAATTCTGTCCTTTGATCTAATGGATCCAAATTTGAGATTGTTAGTACCAACCGCCATGTCTTTGTGAGATGCAGAGTAGGTGAACGGATGATCTCCGCATGTGTGGTTCCCACCGTGAAGCATAGAGGAGGAGGTGTGATGGTATGGGGGTGCCTTGCTGGTGACACTGTCTGTGATTAATTTAGAATTCAAGGCACACTTAACCAACATGGCTACCAAAACATTCTGCAGCGATACACCATCCCATCTGGTTTGCACTTAGTGGGACAATCATTTGTTTTTCAAGATGACAATGACCCAACACACCTTCAGGTTGTGTAAGGGCTATTTGACCAAGAAGGAGAGTGATGGAGTGCTGCCTCAGATGACCTGGCCTCCACCATCATCTGACCTTAACCCAATTGAGATGGTTTGGGATGAGTTGGACCACAGAGTGAAGGAAAATCAGCCAACAAGTGCTCAGCATATGTGGGAACTCCTTTAAGACTGTTGGAAAAGCATTTCAGGTGAAGCTGGTTGAGAGAATGCCAAGAGTGTGCAAAGCTGTCATAAAGGCAAAGGGTGGATACTTTGAATAATCTCAAATATAAAATATATTTCGATATGTTTATAATTTTAGCCTACAATATGTGTTTCCACACACCTAGGCCTAGGCTATGGATGTATTCAAGACAAGGTCATTTTTATTGATCTCAATTTGTCAGTGTCAAAGTAGTCTGCCATTTTGATCATTTGTGCAGTATTAAAAAAGATTCTGCCAACCCTAAGCTACTAAAAATGTTCCCCATGTGTGCAACTATAAGTGACCTGTACTCTACTGCTCTATGTCAATACGCAAATGTGATGATATGCATGCAATGCTTTATTATAAAGGTAATATTTTGTCTCATGTGTTCCGGTACATCAGAACTCACCAGGTCATCCCCCTCTAGCGCTCACTTTTTGTTCTGGCACCTCCCCATTTATCATTTAAGCACTGGCTGTAGATAAAACTGCAGGTTAACCTTTATTAAATGTGATGCAGAATCAAGGTTTTCCTTGGACTCACCTTGATCAACTTTTAGTAGATACAGTACCAAGGTTCTACTGGACTCACTTTGATTAACCTTTAGTAGATACAGGACTAAGGTTATACTGTAAATAAAGCTGTCGATGAAGTACCAAGGTTCTACTGTAGATAAAGCTGTAGATATAGAACCAAGGTTCTACTGTAGATAAAGCTGTAGAACAAGACCAAGGTTCAACTGGACTCACTTTGATCAACCATTTTTAGATACAGGACTAAGGTTATACTGTAAATAAAGCTGTCGGTACAGGACCAAGGTTCTATTGTAGATCAAGCTGTAGATGCAGGACCAAGGTTCTACTGTAGATAAAGCTGTCGATACAGGACCAAGGTTCTACTGTAGATAAAGCTGTCGATACAGGACCAAGGTTCTACTGTAGATAAAGCTGTAGATATAGGACCAAGGTTCTACTGTAGATAAAGCTGTAGATACAGGACCAAGGTTCTACTGTAGATAAAGCTGTAGATACAGGACCAAGGTTCTACTGTAGATAAAGCCGTAGATACAGGACAATGGTTCTACTTTAGATAGAGCTGTAGATATAGGACCAAGGTTATACCCTAGATAAAGCTGTAGATACAGTACCAAGGTTCTACTTCAGAAAGAGCTGTAGATACAGGACCAAGGTTCTACTGTGGATAAAGCTGTAGATACAGGACCAATATTCTACTTTAGAGCTGTAGATATAGGACCAAGGTTCTACTGTAGATAAAGATGTAGATACAGGAGCAAGGTTCTACTGGACTCACCTTGATCAGTTTGATCTCATATTGGATCATCTTCAGGTAAGGAGAAGTGCTGTTGCCAGGAGACACAACCTTTTCCCCAGAGACCTTTGCTCTGATCACTGAGAATAAAGAGAGGATCTGATTAGCATTACGATCCAGTCCCCTTCTGTTTTTTCCACATTTTGTTACATTACAGCCTTATTCTAAAATGGATTAAATAAAACATATTCTTCATCAATCTTCACACAATACCCCATAATAACAAATCAAAAACAGGTTTTTAGAAATGTTTCCAAATGTGTTCAAAATAATAAATAACATAAATTCCTTATTTACATAAGTATTCAGACCCTTTGCTATGAGACTTGAAATGGAGCTCAGTGTCACGCCCTGGTCTTAGTATTTTGTGTTTTCTTTATTTATTTGGCCAGGCCAGGGTGTGACATGGGTTTATTTTGTGGTGTGTTTTTGTATTTGGGTTTTTCGTAGGTTTTGGGATTGTGGCTTAGTGGGGTTTTCTAGTAAAGTCTATGGTTGCCTGAGGCGGTTCTCAATCAGAGGCAGGTGATTATCATTGTCTCTGATTGGGAACCATATTTAAGGCAGCCATATTCTTTGAGTGTTTCGTGGGTGATTGTTCCTGTCTCTGTGTTAGTTTGCACCAGTTTAGGCTGTTTCGGTTTTCACGTTACGTTTATTGTTTTTGTATTGTTCGTGCTTCATCTTCATTAAAGATGTATCGAATTAACCACGCTGCATTTTGGTCCGGCTCTCTTTCACCCAAAGAAAACCGTAACACTCAGGTGCATCCTGTTTCCATTGATCATCCTTGAGATGTTTCTACAACTTGATTTGAGTCCACCTGAGTCCATCAAGGAACCCACCAGATACAACCCCAAATCCGTTAACATGGGCACCCTCATAGACATTATCCTGACCAACTTGCCCTCCAAATACTCCTCCGCTATGGGTCCCGCTCATCACTGTCAAATGCTCCCTAAAGCACTTCTGCGAGCATGCCTTTCTAATCGACCTGGCCCGGGTATCCTGGAAGGATATTGACCTCATCCCGTCAGTCGAGGATGCCTGGTCATTCTTTAAAAGTAATTTCCTCACCATCTTAGAAAAGCATGCCCCGTTCAAAAAATGCAGAACTAAGAACAAATATAGCCCTTGGTTCACTCCAGACCTGACTGCCCTTGACCAGTACAAAAACATCCTGCTAGCTTTTTCAAGCATAAATTTGCATCCTGTAGCTCTAACTCCAAAAGGTTTTGGGACACTAAAGTCCATGGAGAACAAGAGCACCTCCTCCCAGCTGCCCACTGCACTGAGGCTAGGTAACACGGTCACCATTGATAAATCAATAAGCGTTTCTCAACGGCTGGCCATGCCTTCCTCCTGGCTACTCCAACCCCGGCCAACAGCTCCGCCCCCCCCCTCGCCCAAGCCTCCTCAGCTTCTCCTTCAGCCATATCCAGATAGCAGATGTTCTGAAAGAGCTGCAAAACCTGGACCAGTACAAATCAGCTGGGCTAGACAACCTGGACCCTCTCTTTCTAAAACTATCCGCCGCCATTGTTGCAACCCCTATCACCAGCCTGTTCAACCTCTCTTTCATATCGTCCGAGATCCCTAAAGATTGGAAAGCTGCCGCGGTCATCCCCCTCTTCAAAGGGGGTGACACCCTAGACCTAAACTGTTACAGACCTATATCCATCCTGCCCTGCCTATCTAAAGTCTTCGAAAGCCAAGTTAATAAACAGATCACTGACCATTTTGAATCCCACTGTACCTTCTACACTGTGCAATCCGGCTTCCGAGCCGATCACGGGTGCACTTCAGCCACGCTCAAGGTATTAAATGATATCATAACCGCCATCGATAAAAGACAGTACTGTGTACTTCATCGACCTGGCCAAGGCTTTCGACTCTGTCAATCTCCGTATTCTTATCGGCAGACTCAATAGCCTTGGTTTTTCTGACAACTGCCTCGCCTGGTTTATCAACTACTTTGCAGACAGAGTTCAGTGTGTCAAATCGGAGGGCATGTTGTCCGGACCTCTGGGGGTCTCTATGGGGGTACCGCAGGGTTCAATTCTCGGGCCGACTCTTTTCTCTGTATATATCAATGATGTCGCTCTTGCTGCGGGCGATTCCCTGATCCACCTCTACGCAGACGACACCATTCTGTATATTTCTGTATATTTCTCCAACTGCTCATAAACGCTAGTAAAACCAAATACATGCTTTTCAACCGTTCGCCGCCCGCACCCGCCCACCCGAGTAGCATCACCACCCTGGGCGGTTCCGACCTAGAATATGTGGACAACTATAAATACCTAGGTGTCTGGCTAGACTGTAAACTCTCCTTCCAGACTCATATTAAACATCTCCAATCTAAAATCAAATCTAGAATCGTCTTTCTATTTCGCAACAAAGCCTCCTTCACTCATGCCGCCAAACTTACCCTAGTAAAATTGACTATCCTACCGATCCACGACTTCGGCAATGTCATCTACAAAATAGCTTCCAACACTCTATTCAGCAAACTGGATGCAGTCTATCACAGTGCCATCCGTTTTGTTACCAAATCACCTTATACCACCCACCACTGCGACCTGTATGCTCTAGTCGGCTGGCCCTCGCTACATATTCGTTGCCAGACCCACTGGCTCTAGGTCATCTATAAGTCTATGCTAGGTAAAGCTCTGCCTTATCTCAGTTCACTGGTCACGATAACAACACCCACCCGTAGCACACATTCCAGCAGGTATATCTCACTGATTATCCCCAAAGCCAACAACTCATTTGGCCGCCTTTCCTTCCAGTTTTCTGCTGCCAGTGACTGGAACGAATTGCAAAAATCGCTGAAGTTGGAGACTTTTATTTCCCTCACCAACTTTAAACATCAACTATCTGAGCAGCTAACCGATCACTGCAGCTGTACATAGTCCATCTGTAAATATCCCACCCAATCTACCTACCTTATCCCCATACTGTTTTTATTTTATTTACTTTTCTGCTCTTTTGCACACCAGTATCTCTACTTACACATCATCATCTGCTCATTTAACACTCCAGTGTTAATCTGTTAAATTGTAATTATTCGCTCCTATGGCCTATTTATTGCCTACCTACTCAAGCCTTTGGCACACACTGTATATAGACTTTCCTTTCTCTACTGTGCATTTGACTTGTTTGTGTTATTGGCTTGTTTGTTTACTCCATGTGTAACTCTGTGTTGTTGTCTGTGTCACACTGCTTTGCTTTATCTTGGCCAGGTCGCAGGTGGGATTTGTGCTTACAGCCCAACACCGTGCAGGATGTTTGGCATTTGCCAGAGAACACCAAGATTGGCAAATTTGCCACTGGCGCCCTGTGCTCTTCACAGATGAAAGCAGGTTCACACTGAGCACATGTGACAGACGTGACAGTCTGGAGACGCCGTGGAGAACGTTCTGCTGCCTGCAACATCCTCCAGCATGACCGGTTTGGCGGTGGGTCAGTCATGGTGTGGGGTGGCATTTCTTTGGGGGCCGCACAGCCCTCTATGTGCTCGCCAGAGGTAGCCTGACTGCCATTAGGTACTGCGATGAGATCCTCAGACCCCTTGTGAGACCATATGCTGGTGCGGTTGGCCCTGGGTTCCTCCTAATGCAAGACCATGCTAGACCTCTTGTGGCTGGAGTGTGTCAGCAGTTCCTGCAAGAGGAAGGCATAAGATGCTATGGACCGCCCATTCCCCAGACCTGAATCCAATTGAGCACATTTGGGACATCATGTCTCGCTCCATCCACCAACGCCACGTTGCACCACAAACTGTCCAGGAGTTGGCGGATGCTTTAGTCCAGGTCTGGGAGGAGATCCCTCAGGAGACCATCCGCCACCTCATCAGGAGCATGCCCAGGCGTTGTAGGGAGGTCATACAGGCATGTGGAGGCCACACACACTACTGAGCCTCATTTTGACTTGTTTTAAGGACATTACATCAAAGTTGGATCAGCCTGTAGTGTGGTATTCCACTTTAATTTTGAGTGTGACTCCAAATCCAGACCTCCATGGGTTGATAAATTTGATTTCCATTGATCATTTTGTGTGATTTTGTTGTCAGCACATTCAACTATGTAAAGAAAAATTATTTAATAAGAATATTTCATTCATTCAGATCTAGGATGTGTAATTTTAGTGTTCCCTTAATTTTTTTGAGCAGTGTATATATATAATATGACATTTGTAATGTCTATTGTTTTGAAACTTCTGTATGTGTAATGTTTACTGTTCAATTTTGTTTATTTCACTTTTGTATATTATCTACCTCACTTGCTTTGGCAATGTTAACACATGTTTCCCATGCCAATAAAGCCCCTTGAATGGAATTAGATAGATAGATAGATAGATAGATAGATAGATAGATAGATAGATAGATAGATAGATAGATAGATAGATAGATAGATAGATAGATAGATAGATAGATAGATAGATAGATAGATAGATAGATAGATAGATAGATAGATAGATAGATAGAATTCCTGTGCACCATAGACGGTATCTGAAGTGTCTTGGTGTACCCTCTGAACATTGGTGCTTACATTTTTCAGATGAATGACAGACATTTTTTATATTGTTCGCTCTGTCTTCACATTAAGCCTGAGAACAAATGTATAAACATCAAACTCAACAAATGAATCAGTGTCCTTGTCATGTTCACAATGATGGGCTGTCAGAGCCTTTAAAGTAATGAAAATTAGTATGCAGAGTGTGAGCCTGGTCCTATAGAGATGGTAATGAAGCTGCAGATTGAGATTCAGTAGTGTGTTACTGTTGCTTTCCCACTGGCTCACCTTCAACTACTAGTCTACAGGGCTGTGTTGGTCTACAGGGCTGTGTTGGTCTACAGGGCTGTGTTGGTCTACAGGGCTGTGTTGGTCTGCAGGTCTACCGGCTGTGTTAATCTACAGGCCTGTGTTAGTATACAGGGATATTTTGGTCTACAAGGCTGTGTTAGTCTACAGGACTGTCTTGGTCTAAAGGGATGTGTTGGTCCACAGGGCTAACAACTCTGTAGTTTAGACCTATACTAATTCTGTAGTTTAGACCTGTAGTAACTCTGAAGTAACTCTGTAGTTGGACCTCTAGTAACTCTGTAGTAACTCTGTAGATTAGACCTGTAGTAACTCTGTAGTTTAGACCTCTAGTAATTATGTAGTTTAGACCTGTAGCAACTCTGTAGTTTAGACCTGTAGTAACTCTGTAGCTTAGACCTGTAGTAACTCTGTAGTTACACCTGTAGTAACTCTGTTGTTAGATCTGTAGTAACTCTGTTGTTAGATCTGTAGTAACTCTGTAGTAAATCTGTAGTTTAGACCTATAGTAACTCTGTAGTTAGACCTGTAGTAACTCTGTACATTACACCTGTAGTAACTCTGTAGTTAGACCTGTAGTGACTCTGTAGTCAAACCTGTAGTAACTCTGCAGTAACTATGTAGTTTAGACTGTAATAGCTCTGTAGTAACTATGTAGTTAGACCCGTAGTAACTCTGTCGTAACTCTGTAGTTAGACCTGTAGTATCTCTGTAGTTTAGACCTGTATTAACTCTGTAGTTAGACCTGTAGTTAAACCTGTATTAACTCTGTAGTTTAGACCTGTAGTAACTCTGTAGTTAGATCTGTAGTAACTCTGTAGTTAGATCTGTAGTAACTCTGTAGTTTAGACCTGTATTAACTCTGCAGTTAGACCTGTAGTAACACTGACGTTTAGACCTGTAGTAACTCTGTAGTTTAGACCTAGAGTAACTCTGTAGTTAGACCTGTTGTGACTCTGTAGTGACTCTGTAGTATCTCTGTAGTTTAGACCTGAAGAAACTCTGTAGTTTAGACCTGTAGTAACTCTGCAGTAACTATGTAGTTTAGACTGTAATAACTCTGTAGTAACTATGTAGTTAGACCTGTAGTAACTCTGTAGTTTAGACCTGTAGTAGCTCTGCAGTAACTCTGTAGATTAGACCTGCAGTAACTCCGTAGTTAAGACATGTAGTAACTCTGTAGTTTAGACCTGTAGTGACACTGTAGTTAGACCTGTAGTAACTCTGTATTAACTATGTAGTTCAGACCTGCAGTAACTCCGTAGTTAAGACATGTAGTAACTCTGTAGTTAGACCTGTAGTAACTCTGTAGTTTAGACCTGTGGTAACTCTGTAGTTTAGACCTAGAGTAATTCTGTAGTTTAGACCTAGAGTAATTCTGTAGTTTAGACCTAGAGTAACTCTGTAGTTAGACCTGTATTAACTTTGTAGTAACTCTGTAGTTAGACCTGTGGTAACTCTGTAGTTTAGACCTGCAGTAACTCTGTAGTTAGACCTGTAGTAACTCTGCAGTTACTCTGTAGTAGCTCTGCAGTAACTCTGTAGATTAGACCTGTGGTAATTCTGTAGTAACTATGTAGATTAGACCTGTAGTAACTCTGTAGTTTAGACCTAGAGGAACTCTGTAGTTAGACCTGTATTAACTTTGTAGAAACTCTGTAGTCAAACCTGTAGTGACTCTGTAGTCAAACCTGTAGTGACTCTGTAGTCAAACCTGTAGTGACTCTGTAGTCAAACCTGTAGTGACTCTGTAGTCAAACCTGTAGTGACTCTGTAGTCAAACCTGTAGTGACTCTGTAGTCAAACCTGTAGTGACTCTGTAGTCAAACCTGTAGTGACTCTGTAGTCAAACCTGTAGTGACTCTGTAGTCAAACCTGTAGTGACTCTCAAACCTGTAGTCAAACCTGTAGTGACTCTGTAGTCAAACCTGTAGTGACTCTGTAGTCAAAAACCTGTAGTCAAACCTGTAGTGACTCTGTAGTCAAACCTGTAGTGACTCTGTAGTCAAACCTGTAGTGACTCTGTAGTCAAACCTGTAGTGACTCTGTAGTCAAACCTGTAGTGACTCTGTAGTCAAACCTGTAGTGACTCTGTAGTCAAACCTGTAGTGACTCTGTAGTCAAACCTGTAGTGACTCTGTAGTCAAACCTGTAGTGACTCTGTAGTCAAACCTGTAGTGACTCTGTAGTCAAACCTGTAGTGACTCTGTAGTCAAACCTGTAGTCAAACCTGTAGTGACCCTGTAGTCAAACCTGTAGTGACTCTGTAGTCAAACCTGTAGTGACCCTGTAGTCAAACCTGTAGTGACCCTGTAGTCAAACCTGTAGTGACCCTGTAGTCAAACCTGTAGTGACCCTGTAGTCAAACCTGTAGTGACCCTGTAGTCAAGCCTGTAGTGACCCTGTAGTCAAGCCTGTAGTGACCCTGTAGTCAAACCTGTAGTGACCCTGTAGTCAAACCTGTAGTGACCCTGTAGTCAAACCTGTAGTGACCCTGTAGTCAAACCTGTAGTGACCCTGTAGTCAAACCTGTAGTGACCCTGTAGTCAAACCTGTAGTGACCCTGTAGTCAAACCTGTAGTGACTCTGTAGTCAAACCTGTAGTGACTCTGTAGTTTAGACCTGTAGTAACTCTGTAGTTAGACCTGTAGTAACTCTGTAGTTTAGACCTGTAGTGACTATGTAGTCAAACCTGTAGTAACTCTGTAGTTTAGACTTGTAGTACCTGTTGTTAGGTCTGTAGTATCTCTGTAGTTTAGACCTGTAGTGACTCTGTAGTTTAGACCTGTAGTGACTCTGTAGTTTAGACCTGTAGTGACTCTGTAGTTAAACCTGTAGTAACTCTGCAGTAACTATGTAGTTTAGACCTGTAGTGACTCTGTAGTTTAGACCTGTAGTGACTCTGTAGTTTAGACCTGTAGTGACTCTGTAGTGACTCTGTAGTTAGACCTGTAGTAACTCTAGTAACTATGTAGATTAGACCTGTAGTAACTCTGTAGTTAGACCTGAGGTAACGCTGTAGTAACGCTGTAGTTAGACCTGTAGTAACTCTGTAGTAACTATGTAGTTAGACCTGTATTAACTTTGTAGTAACTCTGTAGTTTAGACCTGCAGAAACTCTGTAGTTTAGACCTGTAGTAACTCTGTAGTTTAGACCTGTAGTAATTATGTAGTTTAGACCTGTAGTAACTATGTAGTTTAGACCTGTAGTAACTATGTAGTTTAGACCTGTAGTAATTATGTGGTTTAGACATGTAGTAACTCTGTAGTTTAGACCTGTAGTAACTATGTAGTTTAGACCTGTAGTAACTATGTAGTTTAGACCTGTAGTAACTCTGTAGTTAGACCTGTAGTACCTCTGTTGTTAACTCTGTAGTAACTCTGTAGTTTAGACCTGTAGTAACTCTGTAGTTAGACCTGTAGTGACTATGTAGTCAAACCTGTAGTAACTCTGTAGTTTAGACTTGTAGTACCTGTTGTTAGGTCTGTAGTAACTCTGTAGTTTAGAGCTGTAGTAACTCTGTAGTTAAACCTGTAGTAACTCTGCAGTAACTATGTAGTTTAGACCTGTAGTAACTATGTAGTTTAGACCTGTAGTAACTATGTAGTTTAGACCTGTAGTAACTCTGTAGTTAGACCTGTAGTGACTATGTAGTCAAACCTGTAGTAACTCTGTAGTTAGACCTGTAGTAACTCTGTAGTAACTATGTAGTTTAGACCTGTAGTAACTCTGTAGTAACTCTGCAGTTAGACCTGTAGTAACACTGACGTTTAGACCTGTAGTAACTCTGTAGGTTAGACCTGTAGTAATTCTGTAGTTTAGACCTGTAGTGACTCTGTAGTTAGACCTGTAGTGACTCTGTAGTTAGACCTGTAGTGACTCTCTAGTCAGACCTGTAGTGACTCTGTAGTTTAGACTTGTAGTAACTGTTGTTAGGTCTGTAGTAACGCTGTAGTTTAGACCTGTAGTAACTCTGTAGTTAGACCTGTAGTAACTTCGCAGTAGCTCTGTAGTTTAGACCTGTAGTAACTCTGTAGTTAGACCTGTAGTGACTATGACTATGTAGTCAAACCTGTAGTAACTCTGTAGTTTAGACTTGTAGTACCTGTTGTTAGGTCTGTAGTAACTCTGTAGTTTAGAGCTGTAGTAACTCTGTAGTTAAACCTGTAGTAACTCTACAGTAACTCTGTAGTTTAGACCTGTAGTAACTCTGCAGTAACTCTGTAGATTTGACCTGCAGTAACTCCGTAGTTTAGACATGGAGTAACTCTGTAGTTTAGACCTGTAGTGACTCTGTAGTTTAGACCTGTAGTGACTCTGTAGTCAGACCTGTAGTGACTCTGTAGTCAGACCTGTAGTGACTCTGTAGTTTAGACTTGTAGTACCTGTTGTTAGGTCTGTAGTAACTCTGTAGTTAGACCTGTAGTAACTCTGTAGTTTAGAACTGTAGTGACTCTGTAGTTAGACCTGTAGTAACTCTGTAGTTAGACCTGTAGTAACTCTGTAGTAACTATGTAGTTTAGACCTGTAGTAACTCTGTAGTAACTCTGCAGTTAGACCTGTAGTAACACTGACGTTTAGACCTGTAGTGACTCTGTAGTTAGACCTGTAGTAACTCTGTAGTTTAGACCTCTAGTAACTCTGTAGTTTAGACCTCTAGTAACTCTGTAGTTTAGACCTGTAGTAACTCTGTAGTTTAGACCTGTAGTAACTATGTAGTTAGACCTGTACTAACTCTGTAGTTTAGACCTGTACTAACTCTGTAGTTAGACCTGTAGTACCTCTGTTGTTAACTCTGTAGTAACTCCGTAGTTTAGACATGTAGTGACTCTGTAGTTTAGACCTGTAGTGACTCTGTAGTTAGACCTGTAGTGACTCTGTAGTTTAGACCTGTGGTAGCAATGTAGTAACTATGTAGTTAGACCTGTAGTAACTCTGTAGTAACTCTGCAGTTAGACCTGTAGTAACACTGACGTTTAGACCTGTAGTAAATCTGTAGTTTAGACCTGTAGTAACTCTGTAGTTTAGACCTGTAGTAACTATGTAGTTAGACCTGTAGTAACTCTGTAGTTTAGACCTGTAGTGACTCTGTAGTTAGACCTGTAGTAACAATGTAGTAACTATGTAGTTAGACCTGTAGTAACTCTGTTGTTAGAACTGTAGTAACTCTATAGTTAGACCTGTAGTGACTCTGTAGTTTAGACATGTAGTAACTATGTAGTTAGACCTGTAGTAATTCTGTAGTTTAGACCTGTATTAACTCTGTAGTTTAGACCTGTAGTTAAACCTGTATTAACTATGTAGTTAGTCCTGTAGTAACTCTGTTGTTAGAACTGTAGTGACTCTGTAGTAACTCTGTAGTTAGACCTGTAGTAACTCTGTAGTTTAGACCTGTAGTAACTCTGTAGTTAGACCTGTAGTAACTCTGTAGTTAGACCTGTAGTAACTCTGTAGCTAGACCTGTAGTGACTCTGTATTAACTCTGTAGTTAGACCTGTAGTAACTCTGTAGTATAGACCTGTAGTAACTCTGTAGTATAGACCTGTAGTAATTCTGTAGTTAGACCTGTGGTGACTATGTAGTGACTCTGTAGTTAGACTTGTAGAAACTCTGTAGTTAGACCTGTAGTGACTCTGTAGTTAGACCTGTAGTAACTATGTAGTTTAGACTGTAATAACTCTGTAGTAACTATGTAGTTAGACCTGTAGTAACTGTCGTAACTCTGTAGTTAGACCTGTAGTAACTCTGTAGTTAGACCTGTAGTAACTCTGTAGTTAGACCTGTAGTGACTCTGTAGTTAGACCTGTAGTGACTCTGTAGTTAGACCTGTAGTGACTCTGTAGTTAGACCTGTAGTGACTCTGTAGTTACATTTGTAGTTTATGCCTGTAGTAACTCTGTAGTTCGACCTGTAGTAACTCTGTAGTTTAGACATGTAGTAATTCTGTAGTTTAGACCTGTAGTGACTCTGTAGTTAGACCTGTAGTAACTCTGTATTTAGCCCTTTAGTGACTCTGTAGTAACTCTGTAGTTAGACCTGTATTATCTCTGTAGTTAGACCTGTAGTCACTCTGTAGTTTAGACCTGTAGTTTAGACCTGTAGTCACTCTGTAGTTAGACCTGTAGTAACTCTGTAGTTAGACCTTTAGTAACTCTGTAGTTAGGCCTGTAGTAACTCTGTAGTTTAGACCTGTAGTAGCTCTGTAGTTAGGCCTGTAGTAACTATGTAGTTAGACCTGTAGTTTAGACCTGTAGTAACTCTGTAGTTAGACCTGTAGTAACTCTGTAGTTAGAATTGTAGTGACTCTATAGTTAGCCCTGTAGTGACTCTGTAGTTAGATCTGTAGTGACTCTGTAGTAACTTTGTAGTTAGACCTGTGTTTTTAGGCTTGACAACAGACCTATTTTCATCACTTTTGCTTGCCTGGTGACTCAAACAGAATTCCTCCGCTGCTCTACTGTTCGCTTCGTACTTCAGTCTGAGACTGCCATCTTTGAAGTTGTTTGTCTTAACGTCAAAATGAGAGTTTTGCATAAAACAAAGTCATCAGCAATTGGATCATCTCTGACCTATCAGAGTATCAAAGCCAATGACACATTTTCAAACTGTCGCTTTACCCATGTCTATTCTGGTTTAGCCCAGCCCCATCAGTTTCTGGGATCAATCAGAACTGCTTGATTTTTTTCCATTCTAGAAATCGTCAGGGAGGTACTCAGATCCAGACTCATTGTGGAGAAGAAACTAACGTCTATGGGCATGGTGTAGTATTTGTCCGGAGCAAAGAGTTTTGGTTGCCAGGCAACACTTTTTTCTCCACATAAAGATGAAATCACAAGAACGCTTGTGTCAGAGAGCTCTCCCCTCTACAGTTATCTCTACTGGGCTGTATTGCAGAGTATGATCCAAATGTTATCCATCTCAAGACAAACCTTCAAATACAGTAGCTGTTTGACTTTCCAGTTTTCCTCTAACACTAAAGACATATGAATTTGTTTAAGGATATGTAGGAAAGTTATCTGGCAAACTCTTCAATGTTGTTATACCCCCTAGAACTCTTCAATCTGGTTCAGGAGACCCAGAGTCAAACTGAACTGTTGGCTTTGGCAGAAAGAGAGACCATTGTTTTCTGAGCAATTTGATGCTGTGGGTGGGCCTTCTGACTTTGATTGGGTTTTAGAGTGCATGTGAGAGTGCATGTGAGAGTACACGAGTGCACTTACTTAATATTTTTGAACGTGGCCATTTCCTCTAAGCTAAAACCATTTGATCAGATTAAATTAGGATGTTCCTGTGCTGTTAGTAGTATCAAACAAAACCAATAACAAGAACTAGATTAGCTTTCCTTGTAACAATCAGCCTATTAAATCCAAATGTATGATGCACAACAGTTTTCATAATTATAATAGTAGTAGCTAGTAGTGTTTTCTCACAGCTATTCAACAAAGGAAAGCAGAGAAAGACTCAATCATGGACAGTCTTACTGACAGTTGTGGCTGCTTTGTGTGATGTATTGTTGTCTCTACCTTCTTGCCCTTTGTGGTGTTGTCTGTGCCAATAATGTTTGTACCATGTTGTGTTGCTACCATGTTGTTGTAATATTGTGTTGCTACAATGCTGTGTTGTCATGTGTTGCTCCCTTGCTATGTTGTTGTCTTAGGTCTCTCTTGATGTAGTGTTGTGTTGTCTCTCTTGTCATGATGTGTGTTTTGCCCCCATCCTCGCAGGAGGCCTTTTGCCTTTTGGTAGGCTGTCATTGTAAATAAAACTTGTTCTTAACTGACTTACCTAGTTAAATAAAGGTCAAATAAAATAAAGAGAAAGACCATAGATTAGTCTAGATACTGGAAACACCAAACATTTCTGTCTCTGTAGTCTAGATACTGGAAACTCCAAACCTTTCTGTCTTTATAGTCTAGATACTGGAAACACCAAACCTTTCTGTCTCTGTAGTCTAGATACTGAAAACACCAGCCAGTCTTCACCTGCACTCCCTGGATGTGTATCATCCACCCAGACCAACACACCTGGCTAAATGAAGGTGTAAACAGGCCTTTACATGGATAAACATACCTATCTCAGCGCTGCAGAAGTGTTGCTGGGGGTGGGCTGGGTTGCAGCTGCATGCTTCCACCAGGTGGTCCAGTCTGAGGGCCAGCAGCAGGGTGAGGGTCAAGGTCAAGACCAGGGGGGTCAGGGACACACAACCAGGCAGGGGGATGCCCATCTCTCTCGCTCTCTCTCACCGACCAGAAAGACTCCTCTCTTCAGATCAGCGCCTTCTTTTTCACTTCCCTGGTTGCTCTTGTAGAAGAGATTCTATCTCAGAGAGACTGACCTGACTAACCTGGAAATCTATAGAGATCAGCTGTCTGTCTACATAAGCTGTCTACAGAGCTCCCACTGTTTCTGGTCCTGACTGGATTTCCCCTGGAGGATCAACACAGTATCAATCTATTTCATCTATCAGTCCTGTGTGAGAGATGAGAGGTTGCTAGAGAAACAACCTCACTACTACTGACTGTTATGTTCAGAATCTGCTGCTACTACCACCTATATCTCTGTCTCTCTCTTTTTCAGACTCACTCTTTCACACGCTCTCTCTCTCTCTCTCTCTGAATCCTTAGAGGGTGAAACTGGGAACCTCTTATGTACCCTACATCTTCGGACTGCCTCCCTCCTCCTCCCCTCTTCTCCCTCACTCCTCCTCCCCTCTTCTCCCTCCCTCCTCCTCCCCTCTTCTCCCTCCCTCCTCCCCTCTTCTCCCTCCCTCCTTCTCCCTCCCTCCTTCTCCCCTCTTCTCCCTCCCTCCTTCTCCCCTCTTCTCCCTCCCTCCCTCCCCCTCCTCTTCTCCCTCCCTCCTCCTCTCCCCCTCCCTCCTCCTCCCCTCCTCTTCTCCCTCCCTCCTCCTCCCCTCCTCTTCTCCCTCCCTCCTCCTCCCCTCCTCTTCTCCCTCCCTCCTCCTCCCCTATTCTCCCTCCCTCCTCCTCCCCTATTCTCCCTCCCTCCTCCTCCCTATTCTCCCTCCCCCTCCCTCTTCTCCCTCCCTCCTCCCCCTCTTCTCCCTCCCTCCTCCCCCCTCCTCTTCTCCCTCCCTCCTCCTCCCCTCCTCTTCTCCCTCCCTCCTCCTCCCCTCCTCCTCTTCTCCCTCCCTCCTCCTCCCCTCCTCCTCTTCTCCCTCCCTCCTCCTTCCCTCCTCTTCTCCCTCCCTCCTCCTCCCCTCCTCCTCTTCTCCCTCCCTCCTTCTCCCCTCTTCTCCCTCCCTCCTTCTCCCCTCTTCTCCCTCCCTCCTTCTCCCCTCTTCTCCCTCCCTCCTTCTCCCCTCTTCTCCCTCCCTCCTTCTCCCCTCTTCTCCCTCCCTCCTTCTCCCCTCTTCTCCCTCCCTCCTTCTCCCCTCTTCTCCCTCCCTCCTCCCCCTCTTCTCCCTCCCTCCTCCTCCCCCTCTTCTCCCTCCCTCCTCCTCCCCTCCTCTTCTCCCTCCCTCCTCCTCCCCTCCTCTTCTCCCTCCCTCCTTCTCCCCTATTCTCCCTCCCTCCTCCTCCCCTATTCTCCCTCCCTCCTCCTCCCTATTCTCCCTCCTCCTCCCCCTTCTCCCTCCCTCCTCCTCCCCTCTTCTCCCTCTCTTCTCCCTCCCTCCTCCTCCTCCCTATTCTCCCTCCCTCCTCCTCCCCTCTTCTCCCTCCCTCCTTCTCCCCTCTTCTCCCTCCCTCCTTCTCCCCTCTTCTCCCTCCCTCCTTCTCCCCTCTTCTCCCTCCCTCCTTCTCCCCTCTTCTCCCTCCCTCCTTCTCCCCTCTTCTCCCTCCCTCCTTCTCCCCTCTTCTCCCTCCCTCCTTCTCCCCTCTTCTCCCTCCCTCCTTCTCCCCTCTTCTCCCTCCTCCTCCCTCTTCTCCCTCCCTCCTCCTCCCCTCTTCTCCCTCCCTCCTCCTCCCTATTCTCCCTCCCTCCTCCTCCCCTCTTCTCCCTCCCTCCTTCTCCCCTCTTCTCCCTCCCTCCTTCTCCCCTCTTCTCCCTCCCTCCTTCTCCCCTCTTCTCCCTCCCTCCTTCTCCCCTCTTCTCCCTCCCCTCCCCTCTTCTCCCTCCCTCCTCTCCCCTCTTCTCCCTCCCTCCTTCTCCCCTCTTCTCCCTCCCTCCTCCCCCCTCTTCTCCCTCCCTCCTCCCCCCTCTTCTCCCTCCCTCCTCCTCCCCCCTCTTCTCCCTCCCTCCTCCTCCCCTCTTCTCCCTCCCTCCTCCTCCCCTATTCTCCCTCCCTCCTCCTCCCCTATTCTCCCTCCCTCCTCCTCCCCTATTCTCCCTCCCTCCTCCTCCCCTATTCTCCCTCCTCCTCCCCCTCTTCTCCCTCCCTCCTCCTCCCCTCTTCTCCCTCCCTCCTCCTCCCCTCTTCTCCCTCCCTCCTCCTCCCCTCTTCTCCCTCCCTCCTTCTCCCCTCTTCTCCCTCCCTCCTTCTCCCCTCTTCTCCCTCCCTCCTTCTCCCCTCTTCTCCCTCCCTCCTTCTCCCCTCTTCTCCCTCCCTCCTTCTCCCCTCTTCTCCCTCCCTCCTTCTCCCCTCTTCTCCCTCCCTCCTTCTCCCCTCTTCTCCCTCCCTCCTTCTCCCCTCTTCTCCCTCCCTCCTCCCCTATTCTCCCTCCCTCCTTCTCCCCTATTCTCCCTCTTCTCCCTCCCTCCTTCTCCCCTCTTCTCCCTCCCTCCTTCTCCCCTCTTCTCCCTCCCTCCTTCTCCCCTCTTCTCCCTCCCTCCTTCTCCCCTATTCTCCCTCTTCTCCCTCCCTCCTTCTCCCCTATTCTCCCTCCCTCCTCCTCCCCTATTCTCCCTCCTCCTCCCCTCTTCTCCCTCCCTCCTCCTCCCCTCTTCTCCCTCCCTCCTCCTCCCCTATTCTCCCTCCCTCCTTCTCCCCTATTCTCCCTCCTCCTCCCCTCTTCTCCCTCCCTCCTCCTCCCCTCTTCTCCCTCCCTCCTCCTCCCCTCTTCTCCCTCCCTCCTCCTCCCCTATTCTCCCTCCCTCCTTCTCCCCTCTTCTCCCTCCCTCCTTCTCCCCTCTTCTCCCTCCCTCCTTCTCCCCTCTTCTCCCTCCCTCCTTCTCCCCTATTCTCCCTCTTCTCCCTCCCTCCTTCTCCCCTCTTCTCCCTCCCTCCTTCTCCCCTCTTCTCCCTCCCTCCTTCTCCCCTCTTCTCCCTCCCTCCTTCTCCCCTCTTCTCCCTCCCTCCTTCTCCCCTATTCTCCCTCTTCTCCCTCCCTCCTTCTCCCCTCTTCTCCCTCCCTCCTTCTCCCCTCTTCTCCCTCCCTCCTTCTCCCCTATTCTCCCTCTTCTCCCTCCCTCCTTCTCCCCTCTTCTCCCTCCCTCCTTCTCCCCTCTTCTCCCTCCCTCCTTCTCCCTCCCTCCCTCCACTCCTCCCCTCTTCTCCCTCCACTCCTCCCCTACCAGGCAGCAGTGAGTGAGTGTATTCAGTCATCAGCTCAGTTTGTGCCTCAGTTAAAAACACAAGTAGAAGAACAACTCTGACAATGGGAAAGTAGACCAGGAGATCTGCAGCTTGTTTTGAATCATAGGAGGTGACTGATGGCTCTGTGTGATTTGTTTTAATGAGACCTAGATTACAGTCTGGAACACGTTTGGATCTTTGTAGTTCAGCTGTGGTGCTGAAATGGAGTGTTACAGTTGAGTGAAGATTTCATCTTCTATCATGGAGGTTCACTGCTTGATTATTATGCTGGACACGAGCCCTCAATATGTTGTGAACACTAGTGGAGTCTCTGTGTGGTGTGTGTGGTGCGTGTGTGCGGCGGTGGCAGCAACACACCTACTCTCCTGTCTCAGGTTATTGATCATGAGCATATCCTCACTGATACACAACAAAACATTGATAGATGTTACTTTCATTTGGTTCTGTTTGCATATAATATCTCTTGTTGTTTATTGCACTAACTCTGTCACAAATACCGTCTCCCCAGCCTATTTTGTCATATACCTGCTCCCCAGCCTGTTTTGTCATATACCTGCTCCCAGCCTGTTTTGTCATATACCTGCTCCCCAGCCTGTTTTGTCATATACCTGCTCCCCAGCCTGTTTTGTCATATACCTGTTCCCCAGCCTGTTTTGTCATATACCTGCTCCCAGCCTGTTTTGTCATATACCTGCTCCCCAGCCTGTTTTGTCATATACCTGTTCCCCAGCCTGTTTTGTCATATACCTGTTCCCCAGCCTGTTTTGTCATATACCGTCTACCCAGGCTGTTTTGTTATATACCGTCTACCCAGCCTGTTTTGTTATGGGTCTATCAGGTAACATGCTGGGTCTATCAGGTAACATGCTGGGTCTATCAGGTAACATGCTGGGTCTATCAGGTAACATGCTGGGTCTATCAGGTAACATGCTGGGTCTATCAGGTAACATGCTGGGTCTATTAGGTAACATGCTGGGTCTATATACCTGCTCCCCAGCCTGTTTTGTAATATACCTGTTCCCCAGCCTGTTTTGTCATATACCTGCTCTCCAGCCTGTTTTGTCATATACCTGCTCCCCAGCCTGTTTTGTTATATACCGTCTCCCCAGCCTGTTTTGTCATATACCTGCTCCCCAGCCTGTTTTGTCATATACCTGCTCCCCAGCCTGTTTTGTCATATACCTGCTCCCCAGCCTGTTTTGTCATATACCTGCTCCCCAGCCTGTTTTGTTATATACCGTCTCCCCAGCCTGTTTTGTTATATACCGTCTCCCCAGCCTGTTTTGTCATATACCTGCTCCCCAGCCTGTTTTGTCATATACCTGTTCCCCAGCCTGTTTTGTCATATACCGTCTCCCCAGCCTGTTTTGTTATATACCGTCTCCCGGCCTGTTTTGTCATATACCGTCTCCCGGCCTGTTTTGTCATATACAGTCTCCCGGCCTGTTTTGTCATATACCTGCTCCCCAGCCTGTTTTGTTATATACATGCTCCCCAGCCTGTTTTGTCATATACTGTCTCCCGGCCTGTTTTGTCATATACCTGCTCCCCAGCCTGTTTTGTTATATACCTGCTCCCCAGCCTGTTTTGTCATATACCGTCTCCCCAGCCTGTTTTGTCATATACCTGCTCCCCAGCCTGTTTTGTCATATACCTGCTCCCCAGCCTGTTTTGTCATATACCTGCTCCCCAGGCTGTTTTGTCATATACCTGCTCCCCAGCCTGTTTTGTCATATACCTGCTCCCCAGCCTGTTTTGTCATATACCTGCTCCCCAGGCTGTTTTGTTATATACCTGCTCCCCAGCCTCTGAGTTGACTCATTCACACTGTTTGGCAACAGCAGTGTTTAGCCTCTATAGTTAAATATCTACTAGCCCTGGTGTGTCTCTCTATGGTTAGATATCTACTAGCCCTGGTGTGTCTCTCTCTATGGATAAATATCTAATAGCCCTGGTGTTTATCTCTATGGTTAAATATCTACTAGCCCTGGTGTTTATCTCTATGGTTAAATATCTACTAGCCCTGGTGTGTCTCTCTATGGTTAAATATCTACTAGCCCTGGTGTGTCTCTCTCTATGGTTAGATATCTACTAGCCCTGGTGTTTCTCTCTCTATGGTTAGATATCTACTAGCCCTGGTGTTTATCTCTATGGTTAAATATCTACTAGCCCTGGTGTTTCTCTATGGTTAAATATCTACTAGCCCTGGTGTGTCTCTCTATGGTTAAATATCTACTAGCCCTGGTGTATCTCTCTATGGCTAAATGTCTAATAGCCCTGGTGTGTCTCTCTATAGTTAAATATCTAATAGCCCTGGTGTTTATCTCTATAGTTAAATATCTACTAGCCCTGGTGTGTCTCTCTATAGTTAAATATCTACTAGCCCTGGTGTGTCTCTCTATGGTTAAATATCTACTAGCCCTGGTGGTCTCCTGGAGCAACATTCAGTCAGTGTGCCAGTCAGCCAATAAGTTATTCAGTCATTCATTCAGTCAGTCAGCTAATCAGTCATCCAGGCAGTCAGCCAATCAGTCATTCAGCAAATCAATTGTTCATTCATTCAGCCAGTCAATCATTCCAACATGTCTTCTCTTTCAGATCTCCATGCCCTCTTTCCCTGTGGTGGTGAAGATAGGACACGCGCACTCTGGAATGGGAAAGGTAATGCACTAATACATATACATATGTGCCATTTATATATAATGTCTAAATACATATAAATACATGTCATTTATATATAATGTCCAAATACAAATAAATATGACATTTTATATATATAATTGATTTTACCTATTTTTAACTAGGCAAGTCAGTTAAGAACAGATTCTTATTTTCAATGACGGCCTAGGAATAGTGGGTTAACGGCCTTGTTCAGGGGCAGAATGACAGATTTTTACCTAGTCAGCTCAGGGATTCGATCTTGCAACCTTTTGGTTACTAGTCCAACACTCTAACCACTATGCTACCTGCCGCCAATAGCCCTGGTATAATGTCCACATACAATTAAATACATGTCATTTGACGTTTTCCACATTTTGTCATATTACAGCCTTATTCTAAAATGGATTAAACAGTTATTTTCCCCTCATCAATCTACACACAATACCCCATAATGACAAAGCAAAAATAGGTTTTTAGAAATTTTGACAAATGTATAAAAAATAAAAAAATGAAATATCACATTTACATAAGTATTCAGACCCTTTACTCAGTACATTGATGAAGATCATATACCCAAGAAGACTCGAGGCTAACGCTTCAAGCTTGGCACACCTGTATTTGGGGAGTTTCTACCATTCTTCTCTGCAGAACCTCTCAAGCTCTGTCAGGTTGGATAGAGAGCGTCACTGCACAGCTATTTTCAGGTCTCTCCAGAGATGTTCGATCGTGTTCAAGTCCGGTCTCTAGCTGGCCCCTCGAGGTCATTCAGATACTTGTCCCAAAGCCACTCCTGTGTTGTCCTTGCTGTGTGCTTAGGGTCGTTGTCCTGTTGAATGATGAACCTTCACCCCAGTCTGAGGTCCTGAGCACTCTGGAGCAGGTTCATCAAGGATCTCTCTGTACTTTTCTCCGTTCATCTTTTGCTCAATCCTGACCAGTCTCCCAGTCCCTACCGCTGAAAAACATCTCCACAGCATGATGTTGCCACCACCATGCTTCATCTTAGAGTTGGTGCCAGGTTTCCTCAGGATGTGACACTTGGCATTCAAGCCAAAGAGTTTAATCTTGGTTTCATCAGACCAGAGAATCTTGTTTTTTTTTGACAAGCGGGCTGTCATGTGCCTTTTACTGAGAGGGACTTCCGTATTGCCACTCTACCGTAAAGGCCTGATTGGTGGAGTACTGCAGAGATGGTTGTCCTTCTGGAAGTTTATATCATCTCCACAGAATAACTCTGGAGCTCTGTCAGAGTAACCATCGGGTTCTTGGTCTCTTCCCTACCAAAGCCCTTCTCCCTTGATTGCTTAGTTTGGCCAGGCGGCCACTCTAAGAAGAGTCTTGGTGGTTCCAAACTTCTTCCATTTAAGAATGATGGAGGCCACTGTGTTCTTGGGGACCGTCAATGCTGCAGAAATGTTTTGGTACCCTTCCCCAGATCTGTGTCTCAGCACAATCCTGTCTCGGAGCTCTACGGACAATTCCTTCAACCTCATGGCTTGATTTTTCCTCTGACATGCACTGTCAACTGTGGGACCTTATATAGACAGGTGAGTGCCTTTCCAAATCATGTCCAACCAATTGAGTTTACCACAGGTGGACTCCAAGTTGAAGAATCATCTCAAGGATGATCAATGGAAACAAGATGCACCTTCGCTCAATTTCGAGTCTCATAGCAAAGGGTCTGAATGCTTATGTACATAAGCTAATTATTTATTTTTTATTTATACATTTGTTAAAATCTCACAACCTGTTTCCGCTTTGTCGTTATGGGGTATTGTGTGTAGATTGATTAAATATATAAAAAACAATCCTCAGCAATTTTAGAATAAGGCTGTAACATAACAAAATGTAAAAAATGACAAAGGGTCTGAATACTGTCAGAATGCACTGTTTACACAGAACATTAGGAACACCGGATCTTTCCATGACAGACTGATCAGGTGAAAGCTATGATTACTTATTGACAAATCACTAATAGGAGAAACTATAATTGGAACCATACATGTTGCGTTCCATACATGTTGACATGTTCATCATCTCTTCATCTAATTGATCTCTTTCTGTAATCTGCCATGTATTCAGCTATAGCTGTAATCTGTGTATTCAGCTGTTACAAATCCCTTTTGGCCCGACAGTCTAGGGGAGATGGTAACGAGACCCTAACTAGTGTATTTAACAAAGTTTACCTACGGGTAGTGTATGCCCATGGGCGACTTGTCTTGGTTCCTCCTTTTCCCACCAGCAAGCAAACACCATAACCAAAAACAATACTCACAGGTGAGGACAAAGTGATATGGAGGTGCTCAAACAAAAGAGAGCTCAATACATAAAGAGAGCTAGAGACATAGTAGGAGAGGGTGAAACAGCACGATCAACAGACATATGGCATTTACAGAGAGATTGAGCTCTAGAGCAAACAACTGACAGGGTTTTTAAACCAAGGGAAAGGAACTGTGATTGGGTAGGAAACAGGAGGAGGTGTGTCTTCTGATTGATGATTGATTGGTGACTGATTGGGGAGTGATGATTTTCACCTGTGAGAGGAAAAGGAGAGAAAAGAACACAGGATACATACACACACACACACACACACACACAGGATACCTGTATCTGTAACATCAGCTATATCTGTAATCTACTGTGTATTCAGTTATATCTGTAATCTACTGTGTATTCAGCTATATCTGTAATCTACTGTGTATTCAGTTATATCTGTAATCTACTGTGTATTCAGTTATATCTGTAATCTACTGTGTATTCAGCTATATCTGTAATCTACTGTGTATTCAGTTATATCTGTAATCTACTGTGTATTCAGTTATATCTGTAATCTACTGTGTATTCAGTTATATCTGTAATCTACTGTGTATTCAGTTATATCTGTAATCTACTGTGCATTCAGCTATATCTGTAATCTACTGTGTATTCAGCTATATCTGCAGCCTGTAATGATGATGTTGCGTTATGCTGTCTGTGTATCCAGGTAAAGGTGGATAACCTGAGTGTGTGTTATTGTTAGGGTTAGTTGTGTGAGGGTTAGATGTAATGTGTTGTGTTATGCTGTCTGTGTATCCAGGTAAAGGTGGATAATCTGAGTGATTTCCAGGACATAGCCAGTGTGGTAGCCATCACTCAGACTTACACCACCACAGAACCCTTCATAGATGCCAAGTACAACATCAGGGTCCAGCGGATTGGCAGCGATTATAAGGCTTACATGTAAGTACCTTTCCTTGTATGTAGGTGTGTGTATGGCATTTTATTTGTCAAATGCGTCGTAAACAACAGGTGTAGACTAGAGGTCGACCGATTATGATTTTTCAAAGCCGATTTTTCAATGCTGATTAGTGTAGGCTAACAGTGAAATGCTTACTTAAAGGCCCTTCGCAACAATGCAGAGAGAGAGTAAACAACAGGTGTAACAGTGAAATGCTTCCTGAGGGGCCCTTCCCAACAATGCGGAGAGAGAGTAAACAACAGGTGTAACAGTGAAATGCTTCCTGAGGGGCCCTTCCCAACAATGCGGAGAGAGAGTAAACAACAGGTGTAACAGTGAAATGCTTCCTGAGGGGCCCTTCCCAACAATGCGGAGAGAGAGTAAACAACAGGTGTAACAGTGAAATGCTTCCTGAGGGGCCCTTCCCAACAATGCGGAGAGAGAGTAAACAACAGGTGTAACAGTGAAATGCTTCCTGAGGGGCCCTTCCCAACAATGCGGAGAGAGAGTAAACAACAGGTGTAACAGTGAAATGCTTCCTGAGGGGCCCTTCCCAACAATGCGGAGAGAGAATAAACAACAGGTGTAACAGTGAAATGCTTCCTGAGGGGCCCTTCCCAACAATGCGGAGAGAGAGTAAACAACAGGTGTAACAGTAAAATGCTTCCTGAGGGGCCCTTCCCAACAATGCGGAGAGAGAGTAAACAACAGGTGTAACAGTGAAATGCTTGCTTTACGGGCCTTTCCCAACAATGCGGAGAGAAAATTAAGAGAAATAATAGAAAAGTAAAACATGATATAAGTATTTTAAAAGTAATTATAGACTCACAATGAGCAACGATAACTTGGCTACAGTGGTATAAAGTACTTAAGGAAAAATCCTTGTACTTAAGAACTACTTAAGTAGTTTTTGGTGTATCTGTACTGTAAAAATGATGTACATTTTACTCCATACATTTTCCCTGACACCAAAAAGTACTCATTATATTTGGAATGTCTAGCAGGACAGGAAAATGGTCAAATTCACACACTTATCAAGATAATATCCCTGGTAATCCCTTGCCTCTGATCTGGCAGCTCACTAAACACATGCTTCATTTGTAAATGATGTCTGAGTGTTGGAACGTGCCCCTGGCAATCCGTAAATTTAAAAAACAAGAAAATGGCGCTCTATGGTTTGCTTCATACTGTATAAGGAAATTGAAATTACTTTTACTTCTACTTTTGAAACGTAAGTATATTTTAGCAATTACATTTACTTTTGATACTTAAGTATATTTAAAACCAAATACTGTCATGGGATACTAGGAGTGGTGGGTTGGAATCAGGGCAGAGAGCAGGGTTCAGTATATCTTAAATTTATTCTCCGGCGAACAAAACGGTCACGCCAACATACAGGGCGCATACAATAGACCAGCCCAAACACAGGACCAAATAGTCCGGAGAATACACATATGAAAACCACCATACGACAGAGTAACAAAAAACAATCCCGCACAAAACAAGGGCGGAACAACCTACTATATATAAGGACGCTAACTAAACTAAAATACACACAGGTGAAACTAATAAGACAAAACCAACAGACAAACGAAAAAGGGATCGGTAGCGGCTAGTAGGACGGTGAGGACGACCGCCGAGCACCACCCGAACAGGCAGGGGAGCCAACTTCGGCGGAAGTCGTGACAAATACTTTTAGATTTTTACTCAAGTAGGATTGTACTGGGCGACTTTCACTTTTACTTGAGTCATTTTATATTAAGGTATCTTTACTTTTACTCAAGTATGACAATTGGGTACTTTTTCCACCATTGCTTGGCTAAATACATGGGGTACCAGTACCGAGTGATGTGCAGAGGTACGAGGTAATTGACGTAGATATGCACATATAACGAGGAATAAAGTGACATTATGGGGTATTATGTATCTCAATTGAATACATTTTAAATTCAGGCTGGAACACAAAATGTTTCTACAAATTGATTGTCCACCTGTGGTAAATTCTATTGATTGGACATGATTTGGAAAGGCACACACCTGTCTATATACGGTCCCACAGTTGACAGTGCATGTCAGCACAAAAACCAAGACATGAGGTTGAAGGAATTGTCCGTAGAGCTCAAATAAAATAAAATAAAATGTTATTTGTCACATACACATGGTTAGCAGATGTTAATGCGAGTGTAGCGAAATGCTTGTGCTTCTAGTTCCGACAATGCAGTAATAACCAACAAGTAACCTAGCTAACAATTCCAGAACTACTACCTTATAGACACAAGTGTAAGGGGATAAAGAATATGTACATAAAGATATATGAATGAGTGATGGTACAGAGCGGCATAGGCAAGATACAGTAGATGGTATTGAGTGCAGTATATACATATGAGATGAGTATGTAAACAAAGTGGCATAGTTAAAGTGGCTAGTGATACATGTATTACATAAAGATGCAGTAGATGATATAGAGTACAGTATATACATATACATGAGATGAATAATGTAGGGTATGTAAACATTATATTAGGTAGCATTGTTTAAAGTGGCTAGTGATATATTTTACATCATTTCCCATCAATTCCCATTATTAAAGTGGCTGGAGTTGAGTCAGTGTGTTGGCAGCAGCCACTCAATGTTAGTGGTGGCTGTTTAACAGTCTGATGGCCTTGAGATAGAAGCTGTTTTTCAGTCTCTCGGTCCCAGCTTTGATGCACCTGTACTGACCTCGCCTTCTGGATGATAGCGGGGTGAATAGGCAGTGGTTCGGGTGGTTGTTGTCCTTGATGATCTTTATGGCCTTCCTGTGACATCGGGTGGTGTAGGTGTCCTTGAGGGCAGGTAGTTTGCCCCCGGTGATGCGTTGTGCAGACCTCACTACCCTCTGGAGAGCCTTACGGTTGTGAGCGGAGCAGTTTCCGTACCAGGCGGTGATACAGCCCGACAGGATGCTCTCGATTGTGCATCTGTAGAAGTTTGTGAGTGCTTTTGGTGACAAGCCGAATTTCTTCAGCCTCCTGAGGTTGAAGAGGCGCTGCTGCGCCTTCTTCACGATGCTGTCTGTGTGGGTGGACCAATTCAGTTTGTCTGTGATGTGTACGCCGAGGAACTTAAAACTTACTACCCTCTCCACTACTGTTCCATCAATCTGGATAGGGGGGTGTTCCCTCTGCTGTTTCCTGAAGTCCACAATCATCTCCTTAGTTTTGTTGACGTTGAGTGTGAGGTTATTTTCCTGACACCACACTCCGAGGGCTCTCACCTCCTCCCTGTAGGCCATCTCGTCATTGTTGATAATCAAGCCTACCACTGTTGTGTCATCCGCCAACTTGATGATTGAGTTGGAGGCGTGCATGGCCACGCAGTCGTGGGTGAACAGGGAGTACAGGAGAGGGCTCAGAACGCACCCTTGTGGGGCCCCAGTGTTGAGGATCAGCGGGGTGGAAATGTTGTTGCCTACCCTCACCACCTGGGGACGGCCCGTCAGGAAGTCCAGTACCCAGTTGCACAGGGCGGGGTCGAGACCCAGGGTCTCGAGCTTGATGACGAGCTTGGAGAGCATTATGGTGTTAAATGCCGAGCTGTAGTCGATGAACAGCATTCTCACATAGGTATTCCTCTTGTCCAGATGGGTTAGGGCAGTGTGCAGTGTGGTTGAGATTGCATCGTCTGTGGACCTATTTGGGCGGTAAGCAAATTGGAGTGGGTCTAGGGTGTCAGGTAGGGTGGAGGTGATATGGTCCTTGACTAGTCTCTCAAAGCACTTCATGATGACGGAAGTAAGTGCTACGGGGCGGTAGTCGTTTAGCTCAGTTACCTTAGCTTTCTTCAAATCAAATCAAATCAAATTTTATTTGTCACATACACATGGTTAGCAGATGTTAATGCGAGTGTAGCGAAATGCTTGTGCTTCTAGTTCCAACAATGCAGTAATAACCAACAAGTAATCTAACTAACAATTCCAAAACTACTGTCTTATACACAGTGTAAGGGGATAAAGAATATGTACATAAGGATATATGAATGAGTGATGGTAGAGAGCAGCATAGGCAAGATACAGTAGATGGTATCGAGTACAGTATATACATATGAGATGAGTATGTAAACAAAGTGGCATAGTTAAAGTGGCTAGTGATACATGTATTACATAAGGCTGCAGTCGATGATATAGAGTACAGTATATACATATGCATATGAGATGAATAATGTAGGGTAAGTAACATTATATAAGGTAGCATTGTTTAAAGTGGCTAGTGATATATTTACATCATTTCCCATCAATTCCCATTATTAAAGTGGCTGGAGTTGAGTCAGTGTCAGTGTCAGTGTGTTGGCAGCAGCCACTCAATGTTAGTGGTGGCTGTTTAACAGTCTGATGGCCTTGAGATAGAAGCTTTTTTTCAGTCTCTCGGTCCCAGCTTTGATGCACCTGTACTGACCTCGCCTTCTGGATGATAGCGGGGTGAACAGGCAGTGGCTCGGGTGGTTGATGTCCTTGATGATCTTTATGGCCTTCCTGTAACATCGGGTGGTGTAGGTGTCCTGGAGGGCAGGTAGTTTGCCCCGGTGATGCGTTGTGCAGACCTCACTACCCTCTGGAGAGCCTTATGGTTGTGGGCGGAGCAGTTGCCGTACCAGGCGGTGATACAGCCCGCCAGGATGCTCTCGATTGTGCATCTGTAGAAGTTTGTGAGTGCTTTTGGTGACAAGCCGAATTTCTTCAGCCGCCTGAGGTTGAAGAGGCGCTGCTGCGCCCTCTTCACGATGCTGTCTGTGTGAGTGGACCAATTCAGTTTGTCTGTGATGTGTATGCCGAGGAACTTGACTAGTCTCTCAAAGCACTTCATGATGACGGAAGTGAGTTCTACGGGGCGGTAGTCGTTTAGCTCAGTTACCTTAGCTTTCTTGGGAACAGGAACAATGGTGAAAAAGTTATTTAGTCTGCCTGGGAGCAAGACATCCTGGTCCGTGACTGGGCTGGTTTTCTTTTTGTAATCCGTGATTGACTGTAGACCCTGCCACATACCTCTTGTGTCTGAGCCATTGAATTTAGATTCTACTTTGTCTCTATACTGACCCTTAGCTTGTTTGATTGCCTTGCGGAGGGAATAGTTACACTGTTTGTATTCGGTCATGTTTCCGGTCACCTCGCCCTGATTAAAAGCAGTCGTTCGGGCTTTCAGTTTCACGCGAATGCTGCCATCAATCCACGGTTTCTGGTTTGGGAATGTTTTAATCGTTGCTATGGGAACGACATCTTCAACGCACGTTCTAATGAACTCGCTCACCGAGTCAGCATATTCGTCAATGTTGTTGTCTGACGCAATACGAAACAACAGCTCTGAGACAGGATTGTGTCAAAGCACAGATCTTGGGAATTTACCATTTTTTTTGCAGCATTGAAGGTACCCAAGAACCTCCATTTTTAAATGGAAGAAGTTTGGAACCACCAAGACTCTCCCTCTTCCAAGTAGCTTGGCTCCAGTGAACAAATCAAATCAAATTGTATTTGTCACATGTGCCGAATACAACAGGTGTAAACCTTATAGTGAAATGCATAACCAACAAAATATTAGTAACAAATTTAACAGTAGCAGTAAAATAACAATAACGAGGCTATATACAGGGGGTAGCGATACAGAGTCAATGTGCGTGGGCACCGATTAGTCAAGGTAATTGAGGTAATATGTACATGTGGGTACAGTTAAAGTGACTATGTATAGATAATAAACAGAGAGTAGCAGCAGTCTAAAAGAGGGGTCTGGGTATCCTTTTGATTAGCTGTTCAGGAGTCTTATTGCTTGGTGGTAGAAGCTGGAAGCCTTTTTGTCCTAGACTTGGCGCTCCGGGACCGCTTGCCATGCTGTAGCAAAGAGAACAGTCTATGACTAGGATGGCTGGCGTCTTTGACCATTTTAGGGCCTTCCTCTGACACCGCCTGTTATGTAGGTCCTAGATGGCAGGAAGCTTGGCCTTGCGGTCAGAGGCCGAGCCATAGGTCCTAGATGGCAGGAAGCTTGGCCTTGCGGTCAGAGGCCGAGCCATACCAGGCAGGGATGCAACCAGTCAGAATGCTCTCAACGGTGCAATTGTAGGACCTTTTGAGGATCTGAGGACCCATGCCAAATCTTTTTAGACTCCTGAGGGGAATCAGCTTTGTCGTGCCCTCTTCACAACTGTCTTAGTGTGTTTGAACCATTATAGTTTGCTGGTGATGTGGACACCAAGGAACTTGAAGCTCTCAACCTGCTTCACTGCAACCCCGTCGATGAGAATGGGGGCATACTCGGTCCTCCTTTTCCTGTAGTCCACAATCATCTCCTTTGTCTTGATCACGTTGAGGGAAGGGTTGTTGTCCTGGCACCTCACGGCCAGGTCTCTGACCACCTCCCTATAGGCTGTCTCTCCATTGTTGGTTTTACTGGGCCGTACGTACTACCCTCTGTAGCACCTTACGGTCAGATGCCGGGCAGTTGCCATACCAGGCGATGATGCAACTGGGTAGGATGCTCTCGATGGTGCAGCTATAGACATTTTTGAGGGTCTGGGGACCCATGCCAAATCTTTTCAGTCTCCTGATGGGGAAAGGTGTTGTTGTGCCCTCTTCATGACTATTTTGGTGTGTTTTGACCATGACAGTTTGTTGGTGGTGTGGACACCAAGGAACTTCAAACTCTCGACCTGCTCTAATACAGCCCTGGCGATGTGAATGGGGGCATGAATGGGCCTCCTTTTCCTGTAGTCCACGGTCAGCTACTATACTTGTGTAACCGATGTGAAATGGCTAGCTAGTTAGCGGTGATAGGGTTTCAATCGGTGACGTCACTCGCTCTGAGACCTTGGTTCCCCTTGCTCTGCAAGTGCCGTAGCTTTTGTGGCCCGATGGGTAACAATGCTTTTTGGGTGTCAGTTGTCTATGTGTGCAGAGGGTCCCTAGTTCAAGCCCAGGTAGGGGCGAGGAGAGGGGCGGAAGCTATACTGTTACATTGATGCTGTTGACCCGGATCACTGGTTGCTGTGGAAAAGGAGGAGGTCAAAAGGGGGGTGCCTGGAGTTGAGGCATTTGGCAGTGCGGAAAAACTCCAGATTTTTGTGGTCAGTCAATACGATGAACAGGTGTTCCGCACCTTCCAGCCAGTGCCTCCGTTCCTCCAACGCCATCTTCACTGCGAGGAGCTCACAATTTCCCACATCGTAGTTTTTCTCCGTGGCTTTGAGACGATGGGAGTAGAAGGCACAGGGATGTAGCTTCAGGTCCAGGGCAGAACTCTGGGACAGGACTTCCCCCACTCCTACATTAGATGCATAGGCCTCCACCACAAACTGATAGGAAGGGTCAGGATAAATCAGGATGGGAACAGTTGTGAAGCAATGTTTGAGGTCCTGGGATGCCCAGTCAGCAGCATGGGACCACGTGAATGCAACCTTGGGAGAGGTGAGTGCTGACAGGGGGGAAGGAAGGGTGCAGCAGTAACCCAGGGTGAAGAGGAGATAGAAGTTGGCGAACCCCAGGAAACATTGCAGCTGCACCCTTTATGAAGGCTGGAGCCAATCCCCCACCGCTCTCACCTTCCCAGGATCCATCTGGACACTTCCAGCGGAGATGATGTACCCCAGAAAAGGGATGGTGGAGCGATGGAACTTGCTCTTCTCTGGCTTAACAAACAGCTACTTTTCCAGGAGGTGTTGAAGAACCTGTTGGACGTGGAGCACATGTTCTTGGGGGGAGCGGGAGAAGACGAGGATGTCATCAATGTTGATGACAGGTGCTCCCCCTGGAGTGGCTCGAAGGCCAAGGAGATGAGTGATAGCAGATAGCAGGTCTTCACCGTTATGTCATTGAGTCCCAGTAGTCGCTGCACGTGTGTAGGGTCTTGTCCTTCTTCTCCACAAAGAAGAACCCTGCACTGGAGAGGACGAGGGATGTATAAATCCTGCAGCTAGGGAGTCCCCAATGTAGGTGTCCATTACCTCGGTCTCTTGTCCCGACAGTGAGTACAGTCGTCACCGAGACGGAGTGGTGCTAGGGAGAAGGTTAATCCTGCAGTCATATGGTCGGTGCGGCGGAAGCGAAGTGGCCCAGGTCTTGTTGAACACCTCCCGAAGGTCCTGGTACTCCGCGGGAATTGCGGAGCGGTCTGGGGCACCTTCCAAGCCCCCTGAAAGACATCCCGTGGCAGGTTGCACCAGTAGACCAGTTAATGAGGGGATTGTGTCGCTGGAGCCGAGAGAATCCCAATCTTTGGGAATCTGAGGAGACTTGATGAGCAGGAATTGAATAGTCTCGCTGTGATTCCCTGACACCCGTAGGTTGATGGGAGTGGTAAAATGAGTGACACGGCCTATAGAGAGCCCGTCCAATGCTCTAACATCCATGGGAGTGGAGAGGGGCTGAGTGAGGACGTTCAGCTCAGGAGCCAGGGTAGCGTCCAAAAGAACTCTAATTGACCCCAGAGTCATTGGCCCCCAGCCCCGGAGAGATTTAGGCTGGTTTCCCCACAGCAGAATGGCTTGAACAGGGGTGTGAGCAAGGGAAGCAGGAAAGTTCTCCCTATGGCCCACCAGAGTACTCACTCCTACCAGAGAGCCTGATCTTTTTAAAGGACAAGAGTGTTGTGTTGATCCTGTATTGCCATTCCGCTGGTTTTAGCCCAGCTCTAATTAGTTGCATGGGCTCGGGAAGCGGTGACTCAGCTGTCTTCGGCGACTCCCGGGGAAGGTTGGGAAGCCTCTGGTTCTCTCGGCAATGGGATCATCGGGAACCTCCGGGATGACTCAGAGGCAAGGTTGAATCCCTGGGCTTGCGAGCGAAGTCGAATTTCCTCTCCCTTCGTCATTCCCGTAGTCGCCCATCAATTCAGATGGTCAAAACCATGAGGGAATCGAGGTCTGTGGGTAACTCCCGAGCGCAAGCTCGTCCTTGATCTCCTCCGAGACGCTGTGCAGGAACATACCGAAAGGTGCTTCCTGGTTCCATGCACTCTCCGCTGCCAACGTGCGTAATTCCACCGCATAGTCGGAGTCCTGCCGAAGCTGGATTAGCTTCCAGGCAACTTCTCTTCCGGAAAACGGGGCTAAACAAATGTCTTCACCTCTCCCACGAACCCTCCAGACTACTGCATATGGCCGGCTGTTTTTCCTATACAGCAGTAGCCCAGGTGAGAGCCCTCCCGGACATCAGCGTGATGAGATAGGCTATCTTGGAGTGATCTGAGGTGAAGGAGGAGGGCTGAAGCTCAAAAATGATGGCACACTGAGCTAGAAATGCCCGACAGGTGCTCGGCTCTCCATTGAAGCGTTCCCGGTGGGGTAAGAGGGGCTCCCGAGAAGGTGGAGTGACCGATGAGATGACGCTGCTAGCAGCTGGGTTACTGAGGGGCTGGTCATGGCGTTCAGCCAACATTTGGACCACACCATAAGGCCACGAAGAAGTTCCTCGGGAGGAGATGGCATCGCGCAGCTGGCCCGGGTCTGCTGGGTCAGTCATTGCCGGTTTGAAGGTAAGACCCAGATTATGTCGAAGTAACAATGTTTATTACAGCAACAGGGACAAAGGTACAGGACGGCAGGCAGGCTCAGGGTCAGGTCAGGCAGAGGTTGGTAATCCAGAGGTGGGGCAAAGGTACAGGGCAGCAGGAAGGCTCAGGGTCTGGGGCAGGCAGAGTGGGCAGGCAGGAGGGCTCAGAGACAGGACAGGCAAGGGTCGAAACCAGGAGGTTGAGAAAAAGAGAGACTAGGGAAAAGCAGGAGCTGAGACAAAAAAATGCTGGTTGACTTGACAAACAAGATGAACTGGCAACAGACAAACAGAGAACACGGGTATAAATACACAGGGGATAATGGGGAAGATGGGCGTCACCTGGAGGGGGTGGAGACAATCACAAAGACAGGTGAAACAGATCAGGGTGTGACAGAATCTGGTTATGAATATAGACCGCAATAGACCCCCATTGGCATTTCTGTATTTTCGGTAGATGTTATAACCATGTATTTCTACCACTGTATCATCAAAGGTGTAATCTAAGTGAGTTTCAGAGATAGTCAGAATATGAATGTCATCTGTTACAAGCAAGTTATTGACTTCATAAACCTGTTTCTTAAAACTTGTTGAGGATACGGGGCAGTATTTACACTTTGGATGAATTGCGTGCCCATAGTGAACTGCATCCTACTCTGTCCTAGAATGCTAATATATGCATATTGTTATTACTATTGGATAGAAAACACTCTGAAGTTTCTAAAACTGTTTGAATTATGTCTGTGAGTATAACAGAACTCATAGGGCAGGCAATCTTCCAAACAAGAAGTGAAATTCTGAATGTGGGTCAAATTTGACATCATCGCCCCTGGATCTGGTAGCACCTCCTACGCCTTCCACTAGATGTCTTCATTCAGTAGAATGTGGAATGAAGCTTCTGGTGTGAAATAGTCACAGTCTTGGCAGAATGCAATTTCCCTGTGGCGCATTTCTCTGTGGGTGCCACCGTCGTTCCATTTGGCTGCAGATGAAAACGTATGATCCGGTTTTAACATTATTGGATATATATGGAAATAACATCCTGAAGATTGATTCTCTACTTAGTTTGACCAGTTTATTCGACCTGGAATATATCTTTTTGAAGTTTTCGTGCGAGTTGTCCTGGACCAGCGTCAGCTTTTGGGCACGTGAGCTGAAAGTGCTAGCAAATGCAGCTAATTGGACACTAGTATTGGACATTATGGAACAAAACAATGATTTATTGTGGAACTAGGACTCCTTGCACTGCATACTGATGAAAGATCATCAAAGGTAAGGGAATATTTATAATTTCGTATATCTGTTGACTCCAACATGGCGGAGAAATACTTTTACATCTGAGCGATGTCTCAGATTATTGCATGGTAGGCTTTTTTCGTAACGTTTTTAAAAAATCTGACACAAGCGGTTGCGTTAAGAACCAGTGTATCTTTAATTATATGTAGAACATGTATCTTTAGTCAAAGTTTATGATGAGTATTTCTGTTCTGGCGTAGCTTTCTATAATTCCTCCGGATATTTTGGAGGCATTTCTGAACATGGAGTCAATGTAAACCGATATTTGTGGATATAAATATGCATATTATCGAACAAAACATAAATGTATTGTGTAACATGTCATATGAGTGTCATCTGATGAAGATTTTCAAAAGGTTAGTGATTCATTTTATCTCTAATCCTGCTTTTGTGACTCTATCTTTGGCTGGAAAAAGTGGCTGCATTTTTCCTTTGATTTGGTGGTGGTCTAACATAAATACATGTTGTGTTTTCGCTGTAAAACATTTTAAAAATCGGACATGATGGGTAGATGAACAAGATGTTTATCTTTTATTTGCTGTGATTGACTTATTAATGTGTGAAAGTTAAATATTTCTAAAGAATATTTTTGAATTCCCTGCGCCACCTTTTCAGCTGAATGAGTTCCCCTCGGGGATCGCCTTGCCATAACAGGTTTTAAAATACATATTTTAATAAGGGCTATTTGTAGCACTTTTCTGGGATGCTTGATTGTTTTTAATGCTTTACTGGGAAGCTTATCAGAAGTAAACTTGCTCATGTTATTTATATTGGAGATGATAGTGCAGGGTGAAATGCACACATTGGACTTCCTACCAGGGCACACCGCCTTAGTGCTAACAGTATAACTCTGGTTCGTAGGCACATGATAACTGCATACAATAGCTGTAGGCTCAACAAAGGTATTCAAGGCAGTTAAAGGGACATACATTAAGTTACTTACAATGTGTCAGCCAATGCCCCAAGGATAATGTACATTTGATGCAGCATTATGACAACTCAGCAACACAATGGTAGGGATTAACTGAGTTGGTTTTGGGTCATTGGTAAGTAATTGTCTCAACGCAGCCTTGAAATGCGTGGACAGAGTCCAGGAGCCAAGATGATTTGGATTGACTCCGTCATTCCTGTAGAGTATCTTCTGTTTCCAGAAGGTGTCAAAGTTATCTATTAAAGTGTTTCCAACAGATCTTTCCCACCCGCGGCCCAACGGTGGTATTGGACCTGAAATTATTGGCTGCTTTTTGGAATCTTTCAGCGCTAGAATCAGTTCTTTAAAATCATTTTTCAGAAGTTCCGAGCTAGCCCTCCTGATGTTGTTTGACCCCACACGACCCCACATGGACTGGTATCGAGGTCCTGAATAGGTGTAGGTGTGTGTGTGTGTTCACCATGTCTGTTAATTTTTCTCCCCCAGGCGGACATCCATCTCTGGGAACTGGAAGAGCAACACAGGATCAGCCATGCTGGAACAGGTGGCCATGACAGACAAGTGAGTCGCATCGGTCTGACTAATATTACAAGCAAGGTAGGGGTTAGGGTTATAGGTAGGGGTTAGGTTTAACAACTACTCATTCACCTTCTCATTATTTGTATTATTTTCTACATTGTAGAGGGTTAATGGTAGTGGTTAGGGTTAGGGTTAGGGTTATAGGTAAGGGTTAGGTTTAGGTTTAGGTTTATATTCATGAGTTAGGGTTATAGAGAGGAGTTAGTATTATATGCAGGGGTTAGGCTTAATGGTAGGGGTTAGGGTTATAGGTAAGGGTTAGGTTTAGGTTTAGGTTTATAGGTATGTTTTAGGGTTATAGGGAGAGGTTAGGGTAATAGGTTAGGGTTATATGTAGGGGTTATAGGTAGGGGTTTGGTTTATATGTATGTAGGGTTAAGGGTTATAGGTAGGGATTATGGTTAGGGTTATAGGTAAGGGTTAGGGTTATATGTAGGGGTTATAGGTAGTGGTTAGGTTAATGATAGGGGTTGGAGTTATAGGTAAGGGTTAGGTTTAGGTTTATATTGATGAGTTAGGGTTATAGGGAGGGGTTAGGGTTATATGTAGGGGTTAGGGTTATAGGTATGTAGGGTTAAGGGTTATAGGTAGGGGTTAGGGTTACAGCATGGGGTTAGGGTTATAGGTAGGGGATAGAGTTATAGGTAGGGGTTAGGGTTATTGGTCTGGGTTACAGTTGATTATAGGGAGGGGCTAGAGTTATAGGGAGGGGTTAGGGTTATAGGAAGGGGTTAGGGTTAGGGTTATAGGTAGGGGTTAGGGTAATAGGTTAGGGTTATATGTAGGGGTTATAGGTAGGGGTTTGGTTTATATGTATGTAGGGTTAAGGGTTATAGGTAGGGATTATGGTTAGGGTTATAGGTAAGGGTTAGGGTTATATGTAGGGGTTATAGGTAGTGGTTAGGTTAATGATAGGGGTTGGAGTTATAGGTAAGGGTTAGGTTTAGGTTTATATTGATGAGTTAGGGTTATAGGGAGGGGTTAGGGTTATATGTAGGGGTTAGGGTTATAGGTATGTAGGGTTAAGGGTTATAGGTAGGGGTTAGGGTTACAGCATGGGGTTAGGGTTATAGGTAGGGGATAGAGTTATAGGTAGGGGTTAGGGTTATTGGTCTGGGTTACAGTTGGTTATAGGGAGGGGCTAGAGTTATAGGGAGGGGTTAGGGTTATAGGAAGGGGTTAGGGTTAGGGTTATAGGTAGGGGTTAGGGTTATAGGGAGGGGTTATGGTTATAGGGAGGGGTTATGGTTATAGGTAGGGGTTAGGGTTATGTGTAGGTGTTATGGTTTTGGTAGGGTTAGGGTTACAGGTAGGGGTTAGGGTTGTAGGTAGGGGTTAGGGTTATAGGTAGTGTTAGGGTTATAGGGAGGGGTTAGGGTTATAGGGAGGGGTTAGGGTTATAGGTAGGGGTTATGGTTATAGGTAGGGGTTAGGGTTATAGGTAGGGGTTATGGTTTTGGTAGGGGTTAGGGTTAGGGTTAGGGTTCATGGTAGGGGTTAGGTTTAGGGTTGTAGGTAGGGGTTATGGTTATAGGTAGGGGTTATGGTTAAAGGTAGGGGTTAGGGTTATAGGTAGTGTTCGGGTTATAGGGAGGGGTTAGGGTTCATGGTAGGGGTTAGCTTTAGGGTTGTAGGTAGGGATAAGGGTTATAGGTAGGGGTTAGGGTTATAGGTATTGTTAGGGTTGTAGGTAGGGGTTATGGTTATAGGTAGGGGTTATGGTTAAAGGTAGGGGTTAGTGTTATAGGTAGTGTTAGGGTTATAGGGAGGGGTTTGGGTTCATGGTAGGGGTTAGGGTTAGGGTTAAGGTTAATGGTAGGGATTAGGGTTATAGATAGTGGTTATGGTTATATGTAGGGGTCAGGGTTATAGTGATGAAATCCGAGCAAGGGTAGCATTCCAGAGGGACATCAGAGACTGCAACGTTCTCTGCTTCACGGAAACATGGCTAACTGGAGAGACGCAATCCGAAGCGGTGCAGCCAGCGGGTTTCTCCACGCATCGCGCCGACAGAAACAAACATCTTTCTGCAAAGAAGAGGGGCGGGGGCGTATGCCTTATGACTAACGTGACATGGTGTGATGACAGAAACATACAGGAACTCAAATCCTTCTGTTCACCTGATTTAGAATTCCTCACAATCAAATGTAGACCGCATTATCTACCAAGAGAATTCTCTTCGATTATAATCACAGCCGTATATATCCCCCCAAGCAGACACATCGATGGCTCTGAACGAACTTTATTTAACTCTCTGCAAACTGGAAACGATTTATCCGGAGGCTGCATTCATTGTAGCTGGGGATTTTAACAAGGCTAATCTGAAAACAAGACTCCCTAAATTTTATCAGCATATCGATTGCGCAACCAGGGGTGGAAAGACCCTGGATCATTGTTACTCTAACTTCCGCGACGCATATAAGGCCCTGCCCCGCCCCCTTTCGGAAAAGCTGACCACGACTCCATTTTGTTGATCCCTGCCTACAGACAGAAACTAAAACAAGAAGCTCCCACGCTGAGGTCTGTCCAACGCTGGTCCGACCAAGCTGACTCCACACTCCAAGACTGCTTCCATCACGTGGACTGGGAGATGTTTCGTATTGCGTCAGACAACAACATTGACGAATACGCTGATTCGGTGTGCGAGTTCATTAGAACGTGCGTTGAAGATGTCGTTCCCATAGCAACGATTAAAACATTCCCTAACCAGAAACCTTGGATTGATGGCAGCATTCGTGTGAAACTGAAGGCACGAACCACTGCTTTTAATCAGGGCAAGGTGTCTGGTAACATGGCTGAATACAAACAGTGCAGCTATTCCCTCCGCAAGGCTATCAAACAAGCTAAGCGCCAGTACAGAGACAAAGTAGAATCTCAATTCAACGGATCAGACACAAGAGGCATGTGGCAGGGTCTACAGTCAATCACGGACTACAGGAAGAAACCCAGCCCAGTCACGGACCAGGATGTCTTGCTCCCAGGCAGACTAAATAACTTTTTTGCCCGCTTTGAGGCCAATACAGTGCCACTGACACGGCCTGCAACGAAAACATGCGGTCTCTCCTTCACTGCAGCCGAAGTGAGTAAGACATTTAAACGTGTTAACCCTCGCAAGGCTGCAGGCCCAGACGGCATCCCCAGCCGCGCCCTCAGAGCATGCGCAGACCAGCTGGCCGGTGTGTTTACGGACATATTCAATCAATCCCTATACCAGTCTGCTGTTCCCACATGCTTCAAGAGGGCCACCATTGTTCCTGTTCCCAAGAAAGCTAAGGTAACTGAGCTAAACGACTACCGCCCCATAGCACTCACATCCGTCATCATGAAGTGCTTTGAGAGACTAGTCAAGGACCATATCACCTCCACCCTACCTGACACCCTAGACCCACTCCAATTTGCTTACCGCCCAAATAGGTCCACAGACGATGCAATCTCAACCACACTGCACACTGCCCTAACCCATCTGGACAAGAGGAATACCTATGTGAGAATGCTGTTCATCGACTACAGCTCGGCATTCAACACCAAAGTACCCTCCAAGCTCGTCATCAAGCTCGAGACCCTGGGTCTCGACCCCGCCCTGTGCAACTGGGTTCTGGACTTCCTGACGGGCCGCCCCCAGGTGGTGAGGGTAGGCAACAACATCTCCTCCCCGCTGATCCTCAACACTGGGGCCCCACAAGGGATCGTTCTGCGCCCTCTCCTGTACTCCCTGTTCACCCACGACTGCGTGGCCACGCACGCCTCCAACTCAATCATCAAGTTTGCGGACGACACAACAGTGGTAGGCTTGATTACCAACAACGACGAGACGGCCTACAGGGAGGAGGTGAGGGCCCTCGGAGTGTGGTGTCAGGAAAATAACCTCACACTCAACGTCAACAAAACTAAGGAGATGATTGTGGACTTCAGGAAACAGCAGAGGGAACACCCCCCCATCCACATCGATGGAACAGTAGTGGAGAGGGTAGCAAGTTTTAAGTTCCTTGGCATACACATCACAGACAAACTGAATTGGTCCACTCACACAGACAGCACCTCAGGAGGCTGAAGAAATTCGGCTTGTCACCAAAAGCACTCACAAACTTCTACAGATGCACAATCGAGAGCATCCTGGCGGGCTGTATCACCGCCTGGTATGGCAACTGCACCGCCCTCAACCGTAAGGCTCTCCAGAGGGTAGTGAGGTCTGCACAACGCATCACCGGGGGCAAACTACCTGCCCTCCAGGACACCTACACCACCCGATGCTACAGGAAGGCCATAAAGATCATCAAGGACATCAACCACCCGAGCCACTGCCTGTTCACCCCGCTGTCATCCAGAAGGCGAGGTCAGTACAGGTGCATCAAAGCTGGGACCGAGAGACTGAAAAACAGCTTCTATCTCAAGGCCATCAGACTGTTAAACAGCCACCACTAACAGTGAGTGGCTACTCCCAACACACTGTCAATGACACTGACTCTACTCCAGCCACTTTAATAATGGGAATTGATGGGAAATGATGTAAATATATCACTAGCCACTTTAAACAATGCTACCTTATATAATGTTACTTACCCTACATTATTCATCTCATATGCATACGTAGATACTGTTCTCTATATCATCGACTGCATCCTTATGTAATACATGTATCACTAGCCACTTTAACTATGCCACTTGGTTTACATACTCATCTCATATGTATATACTGTACTCGATATCATCTACTGTATCTTGCCTATGCTGCTCTGTACCATCACTCATTCATATATCCTTATGTACATATTCTTTATCCCCTTACACTGTGTATAAGACAGTAGTTATTATTATTTTTTTTTGGAATTGTTAGTTAGATTACTTGTTCGTTATTACTGCATTGTCGGAACTAGAAGCACAAGCATTTCGCTACACTCGCATTAACATCTGCTAACCATGTGTATGTGACAAATAAAATTTGATTTGATTTGATTTGATTTGAGTGAGGGGTTATGGTTATATGCAGGGGTCAGGGTTATAGTGAGGGGTTATGGTTATAGGGAGGGGTTCAGGTTATAGGGAGGGGTTAGGGTTATAGGGGGTTAGGGTTATAGGTAGGGGTTAGGGTTAGGGTTATAGGTAGGGGTTAGGGTTAGGGTTATAGGTAGTGTTAGGGTTATAGGTAGGGGTTATGGTTATAGGTAGGGGTTATGGTTATAGGGGGTTAGGGTTATAGGTATGGGTTAGGGTTATAGGGAGGCATTAGGGTTATAGGTATTGTTAGGGTTATAGGGGGTTAGGGTTATAGGGAGGGGTTAGGGTTATAGGGAGGCGTTAGGGTTATAGGTAGGGGTTAGGGTTGTAGGTAGGGGTGAGGGTTATAGGTAGTGTTAGGGTTATAGGTAGGGGTTATGGTTATAGGTAGGGGTTAGGGTTATAGGTAGGGGTTATGGTTATAGGTAGTGTTAGGGTTATAGGGAGGGTTAGGGTCATAGGGAGGGGTTAGGGTTCATGGTAGGGGTCAGGGTCAGGGTTATGGGGAGGGGTTACGGTTATAGGGAGGGGTTATGGTTATAGGGAGGGTGTTACGGCTTTCTTCCGTTGAAGGAGGGTCGGACCAAAATGCAGCGTGGTTAGTTCGATACATGTTTAATGAAATTAATAAACACGACAAAATACAAAAACAAGAAACGGAACGTGAAAACCTATACAGCCTATCTGGTGAAATACAAACACACTGAGACAGGAACAATCACCCACAAACACACAGTGAAACCCAGGCTACCTAAATATGGTTCCCAATCAGAGACAACGAGAATCACCTGACTCTGATTGAGAACCGCCTCAGGCAGCCATAGACTATGCGAGACACCCCTACTAGCCACAATCCCAAAACCTATGAAAAAACCCCCATACATAAACACAACACAAAATAAACACCCCAAGGTGCGGACTCCCGGCCGCACACTAAAACCCATAGGGGAGGGTCCGGGTGGGCGTCTGTCCACGGTGGCGGCTCCAGCTCGGGACGTGGACCCCACTCCAACCAAGTCTTAGTCCCCCTGTAACGCGTCCTTTGATTGGCGACCCTCGCCGCCGACCTTGGCCTAATAACCCTCACCAAGGACCCCACTGGACTGAGGGGCAGCTCGGGACTGAGGTGGAAGCTCGGGACTGAGGGGAAGCTCGGGACTGAGGGGAAGCTCGGGACTGAGGGGAAGCTCGGGACTGAGGGGTAGCTCGGGACTGAGGGGTAGCTCGGGACTGAGGGGTAGCTCGGGACTGAGGGGTAGCTCGGGACTGAGGGGTAGCTCAGCACTGAGGGGAAGCTCAGCATAGAGGGGAAGCTCAGCATAGAGGGGAAGCTCAGCACTGAGGGGAAGCTCAGCACTGAGGGGAAGCTCAGCACTGAGGGGAAGCTCAGCACTGAGAGGATGCCTAGTACCGAGAGGAAGCCCAGTACTGAGAGGAAACTCAGGCAGGTAGTAGGCTCTGGCAGATCCTGGCTAGCTGGTGGTTCTGGCAGATCCTGGCTGACTGGCGGATCCTGGCTAGCTGGTGGTTCTGGCAGATCCTGGCTGACTGGCGGATCCTGGCTGACTGGCGGATCTGGAAGATCATGGCTGACTGGCGGATCTTGGCTGACTGGCGGATCTGGAAGATCCTGGCTGACTGGTGGATCCTGGCTGACTGGCGGATCTGGCTGCTCCATACAGACTGGCAGCTCTGGCTGCTCCATGCCGATTGGCAGCTCTGGCTGCTCCATGCAGACTGGCAGCTCCGGCTGCTCCATGCAGACTGGCAGCTCTGGCTGCTCCATGCAGACTGGCAGCTCTGGCTGCTCCATGCAGACTGGCAGCTCCATGCAGACTGACAGCTCTGGCTGCTCCATGCAGACTGACCTCTCTGGCTGCTCCATGCAGACTGACAGCTCTGGCTGCTCCATGCAGACTGACATCTCTGGCTGCTCCATGCAGACTGACATCTCTGGCTGCTCCATGCAGACTGACATCTCTGGCTGCTCCATGCAGACTGACAGCTCAGGTTGCTCCATGCAGGCAGGAGACTCTGGCAGCGCTGGAGAGGAGGAAGGCTCTGATAGCGCTAGACAGGCGGAAGACTCCGGCAGCGCTGTAGAGGAGGAAGGCTCTGGCTGCGCTGAACAGGCGGGAGACTCCGGCAGCACTGGAGAGGAGGAAGACTCTGATAGCGCTAGACAGGCGGGAGACTCCGGCAGCGCTGTAGAGGAGGAAGGCTCTGGCTGCGCTGAACAGGCGGGAAACTCCGGCAGCGCTGGAGAGGAGGAAGGCTCTGGTAGCGCTAAACAGGCGGGGGACTCCGACAGCGCTGGAGAGGAGGAAGGCTCTGGCTGCGCTGAACAGGCGGGAGACTCCGACAGCGCTGGAGAGGAGAAAGGCTCTGGCTGCGCTGAACAGGCGAGGCGCACTGAAGGCCTGGTGCGTGGTGCTGGCACTGGGTAGAGGACATGCACAAGAAGCCTGGTGCGGGGAGCTGCCACCGGAGGACTGGTGTGTGGAGGTGGCACTGGATAGACCGGACCGTGCAGGCGCACTGGAGCTCTTGAGCACTGAGCCTGCCCAACCTTACCTGGCTCGATGCCCACTCTAGCCCGGCCAATACGAAGAGCTGGTATGTACCGCACCGGGCTATGCACCCGCACTGGAGACACCGTGCGCTCCACAGCATAACACGCTGCCTGCCCGGTCTCTTTAGCCCCCCGGTAAGCACAGGAAGTTAGCGCAGGTCTCCTACCTGGCGTAGCCATACTCCCTGTGAGCCCCCCCCCCAATACATTTTTGGGGCTGACTCTCGGGCTTCCATCCGCGTCGCCGTGCTGCCTCTTCATACCAGCGCCTCTCCGCTTTCGCCGCCTCCAGTTCTTCTTTGGGGTGTCGATATTCACCAGGCTGTGCCCAGGGTCCTTTTCCGTCCAATATCTCCTCCCAAGTCCAGAAGTCCTTTGATCGCTGCTCCTCACGATAAACAGGGGGAGTTGGCTCAGGTCTGAACCCTGACTCTGCCGCACTCTCCCTGAGCCCCCCCCCCAAGAAATTTTTGGGGCTGACTCTCGGGCTTTCTTCTGCGCCGCCGTGCTTTTCTCTTCGACTCCATTCTCCTATAGCCCTCTTCGCACTGCTCCAGCGAATCCCAGGCGGGCTCCGGCACTCTCTCTGGGCCGACCGCCCACCTGTCTATTTCCTCCCAAGTCGTATACTCTATACTCTTGCTGTCCATAACGTCCTCCCATGTCCATTCCTCTTTTCGCTGCTGTTGCTGTCGCTGCCTGTCACCACGCTGCTTGGTCCAGTTGTGGTGGGTGATTCTGTTACGGCTTTCTTCCGTTGAAGGAGGGTCGGACCAAAATGCAGCGTGGTTAGTTTGATACATGTTTAATGAAATGAATAAACACGACAAAATACAAAAACAAGAAACAGAACGTGAAAACCTATACAGCCTATCTGGTGAAATACAAACACACTGAGACAGGAACAATCACCCACAAACACACAGTGAAACCCAGGCTACCTAAATATGGTTCCCAATCAGAGACAACGAGAATCACCTGACTCTGATTGAGAACCGCCTCAGGCAGCCATAGACTATGCTAGACACCCCTACTAGCCACAATCCCAAAACCTACGAAAAAACCCCCATACATAAACACAACACAAAATAAACCCATGTCACACCCTGGCCTGACCAAATAATTATAGAAAACACAAAGGGTTAATGGTAGGGATTAGGGTTATACAGTGCCTTGCGAAAGTATTCGGCCCCTTTGAACTTTGCGACCTTTTGCCACATTTCAGGCTTCAAACATAAAGATATAAAACTGTATTTTTTTGTGAAGAATCAACAACAAGTGAGACACAATCATGAAGTGGAACGACATTTATTGGATATTTCAAACTTTTTTAACAAATCAAAAACTGAAAAATTGGGCGTGCAAAATTATTCAGCCCCCTTAAGTTAATACTTTGTAGCGCCACCTTTTGCTGCGATTACAGCTGTAAGTCGCTTGAGGTATGTCTCTATCAGTTTTGCACATCGAGAGACTGAAATTTTTTCCCATTCCTCCTTGCAAAACAGCTCGAGCTCAGTGAGGTTGGATGGAGAGCATTTGTGAACAGCAGTTTTCAGTTCTTTCCACAGATTCTCGATTGGATTCAGGTCTGGACTTTGACTTGGCCATTCTAACACCTGGATATGTTTATTTTTGAACCATTGCATTGTAGATTTTGCTTTATGTTTTGGATCATTGTCTTGTTGGAAGACAAATCTACGTCCCAGTCTCAGGTCTTTTGCAGACTCCATCAGGTTTTCTTCCAGAATGGTCCTGTATTTGGCTCCATCCATCTTCCCATCAATTTTAACCATCTTCCCTGTCCCTGCTGAAGAAAAGCAGGCCCAAACCATGATGCTGCCACCACCATGTTTGACAGTGGGGATGGTGTGTTCAGGGTGATGTGCTGTGTTGCTTTTACGCCAAACATAACGTTTTGCATTGTTGCCAAAAAGTTCAATTTTGGTTTCATCTGACCAGAGCACCTTCTTCCACATGTTTGGTGTGTCTCCCAGGTGGCTTGTGGCAAACTTTAAATTACATTTTTTATGGATATCTTTAAGAAATGTCTTTCTTCTTGCCACTCTTCCATAAAGGCCAGATTTGTGCAATATACGACTGATTGTTGTCCTATGGACAGAGTCTCTCACCTCTGCTGTAGATCTCTGCAGTTCATCCAGAGTGATCATGGGCCTCTTGGCTGCATCTCTGATCAGTCTTCTCCTTGTATGAGCTGAAAGTTTAGAGGGACGGCCAGGTCTTGGTAGATTTGCAGTGGTCTGATACTCCTTCCATTTCAATATTATCGCTTGCACAGTGCTCATTGGGATGTTTAAAGCTTGGGAAATCTTTTTGTATCCAAATCCGGCTTTAAACTTCTTCACAACAGTATCTCGGACCTGCCTGGTATGTTCCTTGTTCTTCATGATGCTCTCTGCGCTTTTAACGGACCTCTGAGACTATCACAGTGCAGGTGCATTTATACGGAGACTTGATTACACACAGGTGGATTGTATTTATCATCATTAGTCATTTAGGTCAACATTGGATCATTCAGAGATCCTCACTGAACTTCTGGAGAGAGTTTGCTGCACTGAAAGTAAAGGGGCTGAATAATTTTGCACACCCAATTTTTAAGTTTTTGATTTGTTAAAAAAGTTTGAAATATCCAATAAATGTCATTCCACTTCATGATTGTGTTCCACTTGTTGTTGATTCTTCACAAAAAAATACAGTTTTATATCTTTATGTTTGAAGCCTGAAATGTGGCAAAAGGTCTCAAAGTTCAAGGGGGCCGAATACTTTCGCAAGGCACTGTAGATAGGGGTTATGGTTATATGTAGGGGTCAGGGTTATAGTGAGGAGTTATGGTTATAGGGAGGGATTAGGGTTACTGGGAGGGGTTCGGGTTATAGGGAGAGGCTAGAGTTAATGGTAGGGTTTAGGGTTATAGGTAGGGGTTAGGGTTATAGGTAGGGGTTATGGTTATAGTGAGGAGTTATGGTTATAGGGAGGGATTAGGGTTATATGTAGGGGTTAGGGTTATATGTAGGGGTCAGGGTTATAGTGAGGGGTTATGGTTATTGGGAGGGATTAGGGTTATAGGGAGGGGGTGGGGTTATAGGGAGAGGGAGTTAATGGTAGGGGTTAGCGTTATAGGTATATGTAGGTATATGTAGGGGTTACGGTTTTATCAACTCTACTCTTCACTGAACAAGTCAATTATAGACAATGCTAGCAACACCACTCTACTCCTTTTAAAGATTCCTAATTCAGAGAGATTTGCACTTCCCTCAAATCCTGGATGTTGTGGAGCGTGTTCTGTCCAGAGTGGTTCTGAGTAGATCACGCAAGCAGACGTTGGCCAAGCTGGTCTACTCTGCCTGCCTCCTCCCCAAGAAGCCAACCTCCTCTTTGTCTGAAGCCAGCAGACTTGAATAATGATATGGCTTCTTGTTATTCGAGGAAATACTTTGTGAGACTATGTAGCCTGCAGATACAGTACAGTCGGTGTGGAGTCGCCTCAGTGTGGTTGAGTCTAGTGGGTCTCATCAGTCACTGTAGATCATCTTAGAGTTGTAGACTCACTGGAGGACCTGTAGTCCACATGCTGTAACTGAGGTGGTTCAGTGAACTATGTGCTTGTGATATGTAACCTTGCCTGAGACCTGAAGACTTGTGTTAGCTCCCCATGATAATGGCCAGGATTTAGCTCAATGGATTTACACCGTCTTGATTAATGTGAACGACCCAGATTTTGATACCTGGTTGGTTACACTGACATTGTGATGTCTCTCTTCTGTCAGGAACAAGCTGTGGTTGTCTTTGAATCAGTGGGCTAACCCTGTCTCTCTCCTGTCAGGAACAAGCTGTGGTTGTCTTTAGCTCTGTGGGCTAACCCTGTCTCTCTCGGGAACAAGCTGTGGTTGTCTTTAGCTCTGTGGGCTAACCCTGTCTCTCTCAGGAACAATCTGTGGTTGTATTTAACTCTGTGGGCTAACTATGTCTCTCTCGGGAACAAGCTGTGGTTGTCTTTAGCTCTGTGGGCTAACCCTGTCTCTCTCCTGTCAGGAACAAGCTGTGGTTGTCTTTAACTCTGTGGGCTAACCCTGTCTCTCTCGGGAACAAGCTGTGGTTGACTTTAGCTCTGTGGGCTAACCCTGTCTCTCTCAGGAACAAGCTGTGGTTGTCTTTAGCTCTGTGGGCTAACCCTGTCTCTCTCAGGAACAAGCTGTGGTTGTCTTTAGCTCTGTGGGCTAACCCTGTCTCTCTCGGGAACAAGCTGTGGTTGACTTTAGCTCTGTGGGCTAACCCCGTCTCTCCTGACAGGTACAAGCAGTGGGTGGACATCTGCTCAGAGATCTTTGGAGGTCTTGAGATCTGTGCAGTCAAAGCCATCTGTGGAAAGGATGGGAAGGACTACATCACTGAGGTATGCTCTGATCTCTATAATATTGTCATTAAGATCCCATCAATTACCTGATATGTTACACATTCTATTTGTCTGTGGTGGTGTTCAGTAGAGCAATGAAGAGTTATGTAGTTCATTTTAGCTTGTATGTAATTGTTTAAAGTGTTTTTCCCTCTAAGTAGGTTTGGTATCAGGTTGACAGTAGGGCTGACAGTTGGGCTGACAGTAGGTCTGGTAGTAGGGCTGATAGTGGGACTAGTAGAGGTCGTTGGGCTGATAGTAGGTCCGGTAGTAGGGATGTTAGTGTTGATAGTGGGGCTACTAGAGGTAGTAGGGCTGAGAGTTGTAGTCGGGCTGACAGTAGGGCCGGCAGTTGGGCTGACGGTAGGTCTGGTAGTAGGTCTGATAGTGGGGCTAGTAGAGGTAGTAGGTCTCATAGTGGGGCTAGTAGAGGTAGTAGGGCTGATAGTAGGGTTAGTAGAGGTAGTAGAGATGATAGTGGGGTTAGCAGATGTAGTAAGCATGATAGTGGGGCTAGTAGAGGTAGTAGGTCTGATAGTGGGGCTAGTAGAGGTAGTAGAGATGATAGTGGGGTTAGTATAGGTAGTAGGGCTGATAGTGGGACTAGTAGAGGTAGTAGAGATGATAGTGGGGCTAGTAGAGGTAGTAGGGCTGATAGTAGGGTTAGTAGAGGTAGCAGAGATGATAGTGCGGCTAGTAGAGGTAGTAGGGCTGATAGTAGGGTTAGTAGAGGTAGTAGGTCTGATAGTGGGACTAGTAGAGGTAGTAGAGATGATAGTGGGGCTAGTAGAGGTAGTAGAGATGATAGTGGGGTTAGTAGAGGTAGTAGTGCTGATAGTGGGGCTAGTAGAGGTAGTAGAGATGATAGTGGGGCTAGTAGAGGTAGTAGGGCTGATAGAGGGTTAGTAGAGGTAGTAGAGATGATAGTGGGGCTAGTAGAGGTAGTAGGGCTGATAGTGGGGCTAGTAGAGGTAGTAGAGATGATAGTGGGGCTAGTAGAGGTAGTAGGGCTGATAGTAGGGTTAGTAGAGGTAGTAGAGATGATAGTGGGGTTAGTAGAGGTAGTAGGGCTGATAGTGGGACTAGTAGAGGTAGTAGGGCTGATAGTGGGACTAGTAGAGGTAGTAGGGCTGATAGTGGGGTTAGTAGAGGTAGTAGGGCTGATATTTGGACTAGTGTAGTAGGGCTGATAGTGGGACTAGTAGAGGTATTAGTGCTGATAGTATGACTAGTAGAGGTAGTAGGGCTGATTTAGGGTTAGTAGAGGTAGTAGGGCTGATAGTGGAACTAGTAGAGGTAGTAGGGCTGATAGTGGGGTTAGTAGAGGTAGTAGGGCTGATAGTGGGGTTAGTAGAGGTAGTAGAGATGATAGTGGGACTAGTAGAGGTAGTAGGGCTGATAGTGGGGCTAGTAGAGGTAGTAGGGCTGTTAGTGGGGTTAGTAGAGGTAGTAGCGCTGATAGTATGACTAGTAGAGGTAGTAGGGCTGATTTAGGGTTAGTAGAGGTAGTAAGGCTGATAGTGGGTTTAGTAGAGGTAGTAGGGCTGATAGTTGGACTAGTAGAGGTAGTAGGGCTGATAGTGGGACTAGTAGAGGTAGTAGGGCTGATAGTGGGACTAGTAGAGGTAGTAGGGCTGATAGTTGGGTTAGTAGAGGTAGTAGCGCTGATAGTGGGGTTAGTAGAGGGAGTAGAGCTGATAGTGGGGCTAGTAGAGGTAGTAGGGTTGATAGTGGGGTTAGTAGAGGTAGTAGGGCTGATAGTGGGGCTAGTAGAGGTAGTAGAGATGACAGTGGGGTTAGTAGAGGTAGTAGGGCTGATAGTGGGGCTAGTAGAGGTAGTAGAGATGATAGTGGGGTTAGTAGAGGTAGTAGGGCTGATTGTAGGGTTAGTAGAGGTAGTAGAGATGATAGTGGGGTTAGTAGAGGTAGTAGCGCTGATTGTATGACTAGTAGAGGTAGTAGAGCTGATTTGGGGTTAGTAGAGGTAGTAGGGCTGATAATGGGTTTAGTAAAGGTAGTAGGGCTGATACTTGGACTAGTAGAGGTAGTAGGGCTGATAGTGGGACTAGTAGAGGTAGTAGCGCTGATAGTGGGGTTAGTAGAGGGAGTAGAGCTGATAGTGGGGCTAGTAGAGGTAGTAGGGTTGACAGTGGGGTTAGTAGAGGTAGCAGGGCAGATAGTGGGGCTAGTAGAGGTAGTAGGGCTGATAGTGGGGCTAGTAAAGGTAGTAGGGCTGATAGTGGGGTTAGACAGATTGGAATCTCTTTACAGCAATAGCCTTTTGCTTTCTAAACTTTTTTCTGCGATTGTATTTTTAAATATTGTGATATCTCTGGATGGGTCTCTCTTCTTTTCACTGACAGTCGTAACTCAAAAATCATCTATTTGGTATTTGCTGCACATGCTGCCCAAACTGCGGGCCCTTCCGACTGTAGGCTATACAATTTAAACAATCCACAACAAATAAATAAATAAAAGAAGCTAATGATCCTCTTTGGCCAAATCATGCTTTCTTTCTGGTGTAGTAACCTATTTTGAATAATTTTATTTATTTCGGTATAGAATGGAGTAAGCTAATTAGGCTGTATCATTTTGGCAATTTAGTTTAATTTACTTTAGGGAAAGCTTAGCTTCCCTGGCCTTATGGACTATACCTTTTAATGTAGCAAAAACACAACCTGTCATGATGTTTACATCTAATTGTCAAACAATCACTAAAAAAAGGACATCCTGTAGACCTACCCGTTCTCTCACAAAATAATTCCATCATCCAAACCCCAACAGTGCACTGTGTACCTGCAATTTGATGAATGGAAAGAGACATCTGTTATAAAACACCTAGTGTATTGTAATGACATTCTGCGATTGTCATTAGGCTTAAGCCTGTAGAATTAATTGATGCTTCCACTATTGTCTGCTTGCTCCTCTGTCTCTTAATTGTGATAGGCTCAGCATACCCCCGCTATTAATTTCTCTGGACTCCATAGTACCCCCACTAATTATTTTGCTGGACTCCATAGTACCCCCACTAGTTATTTTGCTGGACTTCATAGTACCCCCACTATTTATTCTGCTGGACTCCATATTACCCCCACTAGTTATTTTGCTGGACTCCATAGTACCCCCACTAGTTATTTTGCTGGACTCCATAGTACCCCCACTAGTTATTCTGCCGGACTCCATACCGGACACCATTTACTGTTTATTTTGTTTGGTTGGTTCTAGTTCTAACTGATGTACAGTCGTGGCCAAAAGTTTTGAGAATGACACAAATATTCATTTTCACAGAGTCTGCTGCCTCAGTTTGTATGATGGCAATTTGCATATCCTGTCTAGGACACACGTTCAGCTAGCGGAACCCCCCCACAACATTCCGCTGAAAAGGCAGCACGGGAAATTCAAAAATATTTTTTAGAAATATGTAGCTTTCACATATTAACAAGTCCAATACAGCAAATGAAAGATAAACATCTGGTTAATCTACCCATCGTGTCCGATTTAAAAAATGCTTTACAGCGGAAACACAACATGTGATTATGTTAGATCACCACCAAATCCAAAAAACACAGCCATTTTTTCCCAGCCAAAGATAGTCACAAAAGCAGAAATAGAGATAAAATGAATCACTAACCTTTGATAATCTTCATCAGATGACACTCACAGGACATCATGTTACACGATATATTTATGTTTTGTTCAATAATGTGCATATTTATATCCACAAACCTCGGTTTACATTGGTGCCATGTTCAGAAATGCCTCCAAAATATCCGGAGTAATTACAGTGAGCCACGTCATATAACAGAAATACTCATCATAAACTTTGATGAAAGATACATGTTTTACATATAATTAAAGATACACTTGTTCTTAATGCAACCGCTGTGTCAGATATTTTTTTTTTACTTTAGGAAAAAGCATACCATGCAATAGTCTGTGACGGCGCTCAAAAGTACACAACATTTCTCCGCCATGTTGGAGTCAACAGAAATACGAAATTACATCATAAATATTCCCTTACCTTTGATGATCTTTCATCAGAATGCAGTGCCAGGAATCCTAGTTCCGTAATAAATCGTTGTTTTGTTCGATAATGTCCATTACTAGTGTCCAGTTAGCTACTTTTGCTAGGACGTTTAGTTCACATGTCCAAACGCTGGCGCCTGTCCAGGCGAACTCGGACGAAAACTTTAAAATGTTATATTCCAGGTCGAATAAACTGGTCATATTAAGTAGAGAATCAATCTTCAGGATGTTGTTATCGTATACAGCGGGGCAAAAAAGTATTTAGTCAGCCACCAATTGTGCAAGTTCTCCCACTTAAAAAGATGAGAGAGGTCCTCTTCGTTTTTGCCTACAGAGTAATGGAACGCATGGCGATATCATGAGTAATGCGCCTGACCAGGAACTGGCATTCTGCCAGACCACTGACTCAAATAGCTGCCATCCGGCCCCACATCACACTAGAGGCTTCATTCCACATTCTACTGACTGTTGACATCTAGTGGAAGGCGTAGAAAGTAAGAAAAGATCCATATCTTACTGGGATGTGAATAGACGATGAGTTTAACATCAACCAGCCCCAGAATTTCCACTTCCTGTTTGGAAGTTTGCCTGCCATATGAGTTTTGTTATACTCACAGACATAATTCAAACAGTTTTAGAAACGTCAGAGTGTTTTCTATCCAATAGTAATAATAATATGCATATATTAGCAATCTAGGACAGAGTAGGATGCAGTTCACTATGGGCATGGAATTCATCCAAAGTGATAATGCTGCCACCTATCCCAAAAAGATATACTCCAGAATGGTATGAAGAGTGATCAGATAAATTGCAATTAATTGCAAAGTCCCTATTTGCCATTCAAATGAACTGAATCCCATTTTCACTGCATTTCAGCCCTGCCACAAAAGGACCAGCTGACATCATGTCAGTGATTCTCTTGTTAACACAGGTGTGAGGGTTTTACGAGGACAAGGCTGGAGATCACTCTGTCATGCTGATTGAGTTCGAATAACAGATTGGAAGCTTCAAAAGGAGGGTGGTGCTTGGAATCATTGTTTTTCCTCTGTCAATCATGGTTACCTGCAAGGAAACACGTGCCGTCATCATTGCTTTGCACAAAAAGGGCTTCACAGGCAAGGATATTGCTGCCAGTAAGATTGCACCTAAATCAACCATTTATCGGATCATCAAGAACTTCAAGGAGAGTGGTTCAATTGTTGTGAAGAAGGCTTCAGGGTGCCCAAGAAAGTCCAGCAAGCGCCAGGACTGTCTCCTAAAGTTGATTCAGATGCGGGATCGGGGCACCACCAGTACAGAGCTTGCTCAGGAATGGCAGCAGGCAGGTGTGAGTGCATCTGCACGCACAGTGAGGCAAAGACTTTGGAGGATGGCCTGGTGTCAAGAAGGGCAGCAAAGAAGCCCCTTCTCTCCAGGAAAAACATCAGGGACAGGCTGATATTCTGCAAAAGGTACAGGGATGGACTGCTGAGGACTGGAGTAAAGTCATTTTCTCTGATGAATCCCCTTTCGATTGTTAGGGGTATCTGGAAAAAGCTTGTCCGGAGGAGACAAGGTGAGCGCTACAGTAAAGCATCCTGAGACCATTGATGTGTGGGTTGCTTCTCAGCCAAGGGAGTGGGCTCACTCACAATTTTGCCTAAGAACACAGCCATGAATAAAGAATGGTACCAACACATCCTCCGAGAGCAACTTCTCCCAACCGTCCAGGAACAGTTTGGTGACAAACAATGCCTTTTCCAGCATGATGGAGCACCTTGCCATAAGGCAAAAGTGATCACTAAGTGGCTCAGGAAACAAAACATTGAGATTTTGGGTCCATGGCCAGGAAACTCCCCAGACCTTAAACCCATTGAGAACTTGTGGTCAACCCCAAAGAGGCGGCTGGACAAACAAAATCAAATCAAAGTTTATTTGTTGGAGGCTGGAGATCACTCTGTCATGCTGATTGAGTTCGAATAACAGATTGGAAGCTTCAAAAGGAGGGTGGTGCTTGGAATCATTGTTTTTCCTCTGTCAATCATGGTTACCTGCAAGGAAACACGTGCCGTCATCATTGCTTTGCACAAAAAGGGCTTCACAGGCAAGGATATTGCTGCCAGTAAGATTGCACCTAAATCAACCATTTATCGGATCATCAAGAACTTCAAGGAGAGTGGTTCAATTGTTGTGAAGAAGGCTTCAGGGTGCCCAAGAAAGTCCAGCAAGCGCCAGGACTGTCTCCTAAAGTTGATTCAGATGCGGGATCGGGGCACCACCAGTACAGAGCTTGCTCAGGAATGGCAGCAGGCAGGTGTGAGTGCATCTGCACGCACAGTGAGGCAAAGACTTTGGAGGATGGCCTGGTGTCAAGAAGGGCAGCAAAGAAGCCCCTTCTCTCCAGGAAAAACATCAGGGACAGGCTGATATTCTGCAAAAGGTACAGGGATGGACTGCTGAGGACTGGAGTAAAGTCATTTTCTCTGATGAATCCCCTTTCGATTGTTAGGGGTATCTGGAAAAAAGCTTGTCCGGAGGAGACAAGGTGAGCGCTACAGTAAAGCATCCTGAGACCATTGATGTGTGGGTTGCTTCTCAGCCAAGGGAGTGGGCTCACTCACAATTTTGCCTAAGAACACAGCCATGAATAAAGAATGGTACCAACACATCCTCCGAGAGCAACTTCTCCCAACCGTCCAGGAACAGTTTGGTGACAAACAATGCCTTTTCCAGCATGATGGAGCACCTTGCCATAAGGCAAAAGTGATCACTAAGTGGCTCAGGAAACAAAACATTGAGATTTTGGGTCCATGGCCAGGAAACTCCCCAGACCTTAAACCCATTGAGAACTTGTGGTCAACCCCAAAGAGGCGGCTGGACAAACAAAATCAAATCAAAGTTTATTTGTCACGTGCACCGAATACAACAGGTGTAGACCTTACAGTGAAATGCTTACTTACAGGCTCTAACCAATAGTGCAAAAAAGGTGTTAGGTGAACAATAGGTAAGAAAAGAAATAAAATAACAGTAAAAAGACAGGCTATGTACAGTAGCGAGGCTATAAAAGTAGCGAGGCTACATACAGACACCGGTTAGTCAGGCTGATTGAGGTAGTATGTCCATGTAGATATGGTTAAAGTGACTATGCATATATGATTTACAGAGAGTAGCAGTAGCGCAAAAGAGGGGTTGGCGGGTGATGGGTGGCGTAACACAATGCAGATTTGCCCGGTTAGCCAATGTGCGGGAACACTGGTTTGTCAGCCCAAAACCCACAAATTCTGACAAACTCCAAGCATTGATTAGGCAAGAATGGGCTGCCATCAGTCAGGATGTGGCCCAGAAGTTAATTAACAGCATGCCAGGGTGGATTGTAGAGGTCTTGAAAAACAAGGGTCAACACTGCAAATATTGACTCTTTGCATCAACTTCATGTAATTGTCAATAAAATGCTTTTAACTATACTTCAGTATTCCATAGTAACATCTGACAAAAATATCTAAAGACACTGAAGCAGCGAACTTTGTGGAAATTAATATTTGTGTCATTCTTAACTTTTGGCCACGACTGTATACTATGTCTTTGGGGAGCCAGGTTGGTTGTAGTTATAACTGCTGTATACTGTGCCTTTGGGTTTCCAGGTTGTGGGTTCTTCCATGCAGCTAATCGGAGAGCACCAGGCAGAGGACAGGCAGCTCATCTCTGATCTGGTGCTGACTAAGATGAACCAGGCTCAGCCAAGGACGGCCACTCGCTCTCCTGTCCAGAAACCGGTAAGGAAGCTATCACTGTCCTGCCCAGAGACTGGTAAGGAAGCTATCCCTGTCCTGCCCAGAGACCGGTAAGGAAGCTATCACTGTCCTGTCCAGAGACCGGTAAGGAGGCGATCACTGTCCTGTCCAGAGACCGGTAAGGAAGCCAACACTGTCCTGTCCAGAGACCGGTAAGGAAGCTAGCACTGTCCTGTCCAGGGACCGATAAGGAAGCTATCACTGTCCTGTCCAGAGACCGATAAGGAAGCAATCACTACTGTGTATCTGCATCCCTCAGTAGACACTATATCTGAGTTGCAGGTTAAAGATGTGAGGAGTGAAAGGGAGATGAAGTTTGATCTTTGCTGTCATGTTGTTGTTTTGTCTTTGCTCACGGCGCCCCCTGGTGGGGAGACTCATTATCAGTCCTTCCTCATTGTACATTCTGTCATGTTTGTCTTTATATGTCAACAGCCTTATATGTTACAGTTTTTCTCAATTGCTTGAGCACATTTGTCCAATCAGAATTCACTTTTTGAAAACTATTAACACGCAGCCCCAAACTGAAACACGGTGGCCAAAATAACCCACTTAATTTGCAAAATGCATTTACACCCCTATAGTCGATGTCTGGACTCCCGCAAAAATCAAATTAGCATAATACAACAATTCCCATAAAAATCTGTCAGTTTAAGCTAGAGATGTTTGTTTTTTTAATTGGATGTGTCTCAATCCACCACATCTGCCGATGTCACACTTCCACGGTAAAAGTTGTGTTTGTCAGACCATGAGACATCCCACAAAATCGTCTGTAGCGTCCGAATGGTTTGGCCTACATTTTGCTATAAGACCGCTACAAGCGTGTGAAGTTGGTACAGCCGATCTGCCAATTTCTGTCTGTAGCATATGAACAGTTTGAGCTACACCAGTTTGAGCTTTTCCCTCTGTGGAAAGGTGAGACTCTCACAAACACATCGTTTTTTTTGCTCTAGGATGCCCACAGGCCTCACAACACTCATCTGAAGGTCCCCCAGTACCAGTTGAATAAAATTAATGGAAGTATACAGTGCCTTCGGAAAGTTTTCAGACCCCTTGACTTTTTCCATGTTTTGTTACGTTACAGCCTTATTCTAAAATTGATGAGGGGAAAAAACAATTTACTCAATCTACACACAATACCCTATAATGACAAAGCAAAACCTGATTTTTTAAAAATGTTTGCTAATTTATAAAATAAACAAACCCGGAAATATCCCATTTACATAAGTATTCAGAACCTTTACTGAGTACTTTGATGAATCACCTTTGGCAGCAAATACAGCATCGGGTCTTCTTGGGTATGACGCTACAAGCTTGGCACATCTGTATTTGGGGAGTTTCTCCCATTTATCTCAAGCTCTGTCCGGTTGGATGGGGAGCTTTACTGCACAGCTATTCAGGTCTCTCCTGAATTGTCCGGGCTTTGGCTGGGCCACTCAGGACATTCAGAGACTTGTCCCGAAAGCACCCCTGTGGTGTCTTGGCTGTGTGCTTAGGGTTGTTGTCCTGTTGGAAGGTGAACATTCGCCTCCGTTCATCTTTGCCTCGATCCTGACTAGTCTCCCAGTCACGCCGCTGAAAAACTTCCCCACAGCATGACGCTTCCACCACCATGTTTCACTGTAGGGATGGTGCCAGATTTCCTCCAGATGTGACGCTTGGCATTCAGGCCAAAGAGTTCAATCTTGGTTTCATCAGACCAGAGAATCTTGCTTCTCATGGTCTGAGAGTCCTTTAGGTGCCTTTTGGCAAACTCCAAGTGGGTTGTCATGGGCCTTTTACTGAGGAGTGGCTTCCGTCTGGCCACTCTACAATAAAGGCCTAATTGGTGGAATGCTGCAGAGATGTTTGTCCTTCTGGAAAGTGTTCCCATCTCCACAGAGGAACTCTAGAGCTCTGTCATAGTGACCATGATCACCTCTCTTACCAAGGCCCTTCTCCCCCGAATGCTCAGTTTGGCTGAGCGGCCAGCTTTAGGAAGAATATTGGTGGTTTCAAACTTCTTCCATTTAAGATTGATGGAGAACACTGTGTTCTTGGGGACCTTCAATGCTGCAGATATTTAGTACCCTTCACCAGATCTGTGCCTCGACAAAATCCTGTCTCGGAGCTCTACAGACAATTCCTTCTACCTCATGGCTTGGTTTTTGCTCTGACATGCACTGTCAACTGTGGGACCTTATATAGACCGATGTGTGCCTTTCAAAATCATGTCCAATCAATTAAATGTATGACAGGTGGACTCCAATCAAGTTGAAGTTGATACTCAATCTGAATACTTATGTAAATAAGGTATTTTTGTTTTTTAAATTGAATCCATTTGCCAAAATTTCTAAAAACCTCTTTCCCTTTTGTCATTATGGGGTATTGTGTGTAGATTGATGAGGATTTTTTTTATTTAATCCATTTTAGAATAAAACTGTAACACAAAAAAATGTTGAAAATAATCAAGGGGTCTGAATACTTTCTGAAGGCACTGTATATGTATATGGATACTGTTGAGTGCCAAAAAAATGGGGTTAAATACATGTAAAAAAAAATGAACAAATGTTTCTTGGTCTTTCTTATATCTCTCAGATATAGGAAAGACACTTCAGAACAAACTTCCTTTAGAATTTTGGTGGGGGCTAGCTGTTCCATGTAGCGAATATAAGCTATTCACTGTGTTTGTATGGGCTAATAGCAGTAAGGCCCCAAAAATGTTTTCATCAAATATATACAGTACCGGTCAAAAGTTTGGACACACCTACTCATTCAAGGGTTTTTCTTTATTTGTACTATCTTCTACATTGTAGAATAATTGTGAAGACATCACAACTATGAAATAACACATATGCAATCATGTAGTAACCAAAATAGTGGTAAACCCTTTGCCTTGATGACAGCTTTGCACACTTGTGGCATTCTCTCAACCAGCTTCACATGGAATGCTTTTACAACAGTATTGAAGGAGTTCACACATAAAGTAAACACTTGTTGGCTGCTTTTCCTTCATTCTGCGGTCCAACTGATCCCAAACCATCTCAACTGGGTTGATGTTGGGTGATTGTGGAGGTCAGGTCATCTGAGGCAAAACTCCATTACTCTCTTTCTTGGCCAAATAGCCCTTACACAGCCTGAAGGTGTGTTGTGTCATTGTCTTCTTGAAAAACAAATGTCAAAAATGTCAAGAACAAATAGTCACACAAGAATAAACCAGATGGGATGGCGTATCGCTGCAGAATGCTGTGGTAGCCATGCTGGTTAAGTGTGCCTTACATTCTAAATAAATCACAGACAGTGTCACCAGCAAAGCATCCACACACAATCACACCTTCTACTCCATGCTTCACGGTGGGAACCACACATGCAGAGATCATCCGTTCACCTACTCTACATCTCACAAAGACATGGTGGTTGGAACCAAAAATCTCAAATTTGGACTCATCAGACCAATGGACCGATTTCCACCGGTCTAATGTCCATCGCTCATGTTTCTTGAGAGGTTGAGATGTGTCTGTCACTAGAACTCTGTAAAGCATTTATTTGGGCTGCAATTTCTCAGGCTGGTAACTCTAATGAACTTGTCCTCTTCAGCAGAGGTAACTCTGGGTCTTCCATTCCTGTGGCGGTCCTCATGAGAGCCAGTTTCATCATAGCGCTTGATCGTTTTTGCGACTGCACCTGAAGAAACTTTAAACGTTTTTGAAATTTTCCAGATTGACTGACCTTCATGTCTTAAAGTGATGATGGACTGTTTCTCTTTGGTTATTTGAGCTGTTCTTGACCTAATATGGACTTGGTCTTTTGCCAAATAGGGCTATATTCTGTATACCACCCCTACCTTGGTACAACCAACTGATTGACTCAAACAAATTTAAGAAGGATAGAAATTCCACAAATTAACTTCTAACAAGGCACATCTGTTAATTGAAATGCTTCCAGGTGACTATCTCATGAAACTGGCTGAGAAAATGCCAAGAATGTGCAAAGCTGTCATCAAGGCAAAGGGTGGCTACTTTGAAGCATCTCAAATATAAATTATTTTTTGATTTGTTAAACACTCTTTTGGTAACCTACATGTGTTATTTCATAGTTTTGATGTCTTCACTATTATTCTACAATGTAGAAGAAAATTATGAAAAAAATAAGAAAACCCCTTGAATGAGTAGGTGTGTCCAAACTTTTGACTGGTACTGTATGTGTATATATATATTTATACTTCACAGGATTTAAAAAATCAAACAGCTAAATTATCCTTGGTATGACCTTATTAAAACAATTCCATATAGCTTAGTATATAATTATAGTATGCACCATAATAGGTCAAAATATTATCACAGCATGGGCTGTATTATTTTTTCCTAAAATGATTTGACCAAAGATGACCAATGCAGAAAGAATGTCACTAAAGAGCATGAATATCCAGAAACAAAAGGCTTTTCTTGAACTTTTTCCATTTGAACTTAGAGCTGAACTTTCTTCCTCTATGGGCCCCTCTATCTCTCCTTTGTCTTTGCTCTTGACATCTTACTTGGTCCATTCTTGCAAAAAGAAATTCAGAGGTGGCCTCTTTTATGGATGAATAAGGTCTAATTGAACAATAAGTTTTGCACATGAAGAGAAGAAGAGCTTCACATTCATGGGAGTAATTTGTATCAGCTTTAGCGTTTGCATTGTGTGTGAAAGCAATGAGAAATTGCTTACACTTTAGTTAAAAATAATACTGTTGTGCTCATTAGGTTCTGATGGGGATCAAGTAGACCCCAGTTCATTAAAAGTGTCTTCGCAATCCAGAAAAACTTAAATATGTGTTACAGCTGTCACAGACCTGTATTGTACTGCTGATTATGTTGCTGATACCTGAGCTATTCCACCATGTAACTATACCCGTGCTACCTGATACCTGAGCTATTCCACCATGTAACTATACTCGTGCTACCTGATACCTGAGCTATTCCACCATGTAACTATACTCGTGCTACCTGATACCTGAGCTATTCCACCATGTAACTATACCCGTGCTACCTGATACCTAAGCTATTCCACCATGTAACTATACCCGTGCTACCTGTTACCTGAGCTATTCCACCATGTAACTTTACCCGTGCTACCTGTCATGATGTATGTCTATGTCTCTGTCTGTTTCAGAGGGAAGTGGCAGAGCCAATCAAGAACCCCGGACAGTGGCGCCAATCTCAAGGTTGTTTACATTACATCCTAGACCGTAATGGTGTTACTGTAGAAACCAGTCAAGTTCAGGCCAAGTGATTGGCCAGTTAGAAATCTCAGGCTGGCCTCCTGAGTGGCACAGTGGTCAAATGAACTGCATCGCAGTGCTTGAGCCATCACTACAGACCCGGGTTTGATCCCAGGCTGGCCATGACCGGGAGACCCATGAGGCGGCGCACAATTGGCCCAGCGTCGCCCTGGTTAGGCGATGGTTTGGCCGGCTGGGATGTCCTTGTCCCGTCGGGCTCTAGCGACTCCTTGCGGCGGGCCAGACGCATGCAAGCTGACTTCGGTCACCAGGTGTACGTGTTTCCTGCGACACATTGGTAAGCTGGCTTGCAGTTTAAGTGAGGAGTGTGTAAAGAAGTAGTGCGGCTTGGCAGGGTCGTGTTTCGGAGGACGCACGCAAAGTGCACTGTATACTGTATGTAACTGTTATGAATTTTGTATTGTCAATTTGTTGTCTACTGTATTAAAACGCCACTTTAAACATGTACATGTTACTGCAACAAAATGTCCCCATGGGGATTATAAGCAAAGTAAAGAAAGAGCCATAAATGTTTAAGCCATCTGAAATATTTCTATGAGAATTAGAAAACAACGTACATTTAGTTTTTCCTGCATTAAGTACCAATTTTAAATCAACCAGGATTTTCTGCAAGGCAACAAAATCCGATTTCAGCCCCAACTAGAAATCGGATGGTTGTTATCTCGGTCAGATGGACCCCCACTTTGTAAAGGGGAGGATATGTTCCAACTTCCAGATCATGGATAGCATCAGTAGCCATTGTTAAATAAAAAATGTGGGTAGAAGGTTATACAATGAGGGGGCAGAAAGCTGCAGTAGAAAGAGATCAAGCGAATCAGCTCCTGTGGATTTTTTTGCATAACTTTTTTGCAATTTAAATGTTTCAAATGGAAAAAAGAGTGAGTGGAGGGGCATTATTCTCAACTATCTTTTTAGCGGTGAATAAAGGACTTCCTAGTGGAACTTGAGGTAGGGGGGGTTATTTATCAAAGATTTGACCACTTTCAAGAATTGAACTGGATTTCCACCACTCTCAGATACACAATTCAATCTGTCAATCTAGCCTTAGCCCAAGCTAAGTTTCTTACCTTTCTTATCGGAAGGTTGCAAGTTCAAATCCCCGAGCTGACAAGGTACAAATCTGTCGTTCTGCCCCTGAACAGGCAGTTAACCCACTGTTCCTAGGCCGTCATTGAAAATAAGAATTTGTTCTTAACTGACTTGCCTAGTTAAATAAAGGTTAAATAAAAATTAAATAAAAAATCTCTTATATGGATCATGCTTATTTACATGTCTTGAAGTAATGACGGACTATCGTTTCTCTTTGCTTATTTGAGCTGTTCTTGCCATAATTCCACAAATGTACTTTTATGAAGGCACACCTGTTAATAATTTAAATGCATTCCAGATGACTACCTCATGAAGCTGGTTGAGAGAATGCCAAGAGTGTGCAAAGCTGTCATCAAGGCAAAGGGTGGCTGTTTGAAGAATCTCAAATATAAAATATATTTTCATTTGTGTAACACTTTTTTGGTTGCTACCTGATTCCATATGTGTTATTTCATAGTTTTGAAGTCTTCACTATTATTCTACAATGTGGTAACTTTTTACTGGTAGTGTACATAGTGCTGTAATACATACAATAATACGTAGTACCGTAAACATGAATTAATACAAAGTACAGTAATACATAGTACAGTACAACGGCTGGCCATGCCTTCCTCCTGGCTACTCCAACCTCAGCCAACAGCTCCGCCCCCCCGCAGCTACTCGCCCAAGCCTCTCCAGGTTCTCCTTTACCCAGATCCAGATAGCAGATGTTCTGAAAGAGCTGCAAAACCTGGACCCGTACAAATCAGCTGGGCTTGACAATCTGGACCCTCTATTTCTGAAACTATCCGCCGCCATTGTCGCAACCCCTATTACCCTATTACTGTTCAACCTCTTTTTCATATCGTCTGAGATCCCCAAGGATTGGAAAGCTGCCGCAGTCATCCCCCTCTTCAAAGCGGGAGACACCCTGGATCCAAACTGTTACAGACCTATATCCATCCTGCCCTGCCTATCTAAGGTCTTCGAAAGCCAAGTCAACAAACAGGTCACTGACCATCTCGAATCCCACCGTACCTTCTCCGCTGTGCAATCTGGTTTCCGAGCCGGTCACGGGTGCACCTCAGCCACGCTCAAGGTACTAAACGATATCATAACCGCCATCGGTAAAAGACAGTACTGTGCAGCCGTCTTCATCGACCTTGCCAAGGCTTTCGACTCTGTCAATCACCATATTCTTATCGGCAGACTCAGTAGCCTCTGTGTTTCTGATGACTGCCTTGCCTGGTTCACCAACTAATTTCAAATCAAATCAAATTTTATTTGTCACATACACATGGTTAGCAGATGTTAATGCGAGTGTAGCGAAATGCTTGTGCTTCTAGTTCCGACAATGCAGTAATAACGAACAAGTAATCTAACTAACAATTCCAAAAAACTACTGTCTTATACACAGTGTAAGGGGATAAAGAATATGTACATAAGGATATATGAATGAGTGATGGTAGAGAGCAGCATAGGCAAGATACAGTAGATGATATCGAGTACAGTATATACATATGAGATGAGTATGTAAACCAAGTGGCATAGTTAAAGTGGCTAGTGATACATGTATTACATAAGGATGCAGTCGATGATATAGAGTACAGTATATACGTATGCATATGAGATGAATAATGTAGGGTAAGTAACATTATATAAGGTAGCATTGTTTAAAGTGGCTAGTGATATATTTACATCATTTCCCATCAATTCCCATTATTAAAGTGGCTGGAGTTGAGTCAGTGTCATTGACAGTGTGTTGGCAGCATCCACTCAATGTTAGTGGTGGCTGTTTAACAGTCTGATGGCCTTGAGATAGAAGCTGTTTTTCAGTCTCTCGGTCCCAGCTTTGATGCACCTGTACTGACCTCGCCTTCTGGATGACAGCGGGGTGAACAGGCAGTGGCTCGGGTGGTTGATGTCCTTGATGATCTTTATGGCCTTCCTGTAGCATCGGGTGGTGTAGGTGTCCTGGAGGGCAGGTAGTTTGCCCCCGGTGATGCGTTGTGCAGACCTCACTACCCTCTGGAGAGCCTTACGGTTGAGGGCGGTGCAGTTGCCATACCAGGCAGTGATACAGCCCGCCAGGATGCTCTCGATTGTGCATCTGTAGAAGTTTGTGAGTGCTTTTGGTGACAAGCCAAATTTCTTCAGCCTCCTGAGGTTGAAGAGGCGCTGCTGCGCCTTCTTCACGATGCTGTCTGTGTGAGTGGACCAATTCAGTTTGTCTGTGATGTGTATGCCGAGGAACTTAAAACTTGCTACCCTCTCCACTACTGTTCCATCGATGTGGATGGGGGGTGTTCCCTCTGCTGTTTCCTGAAGTCCACAATCATCTCCTTAGTTTTGTTGACGTTGAGTGTGAGGTTATTTTCCTGACACCACACTCCGAGGGCCCTCACCTCCTCCCTGTAGGCCGTCTCGTCGTTGTTGGTAATCAAGCCTACCACTGTTGTGTCGTCCGCAAACTTGATGATTGAGTTGGAGGCGTGCGTGGCCACGCAGTCGTGGGTGAACAGGGAGTACAGGAGAGGGCTCAGAACGCACCCTTGTGGGGCCCCAGTGTTGAGGATCAGCGGGGAGGAGATGTTGTTGCCTACCCTCACCACCTGGGGGCGCCCGTCAGGATGTCCAGTACCCAGTTGCACAGGGCGGGGTCGAGACCCAGGGTCTCGAGCTTGATGACGAGCTTGGAAGGTACTATGGTGTTGAATGCCGAGCTGTAGTCGATGAACAGCATTCTCACATAGGTATTCCTCTTGTCCAGATGGGTTAGGGCAGTGTGCAGTGTGGTTGTGATTGCATCGTCTGTGGACCTATTTGGGCGGTAAGCAAATTGGAGTGGGTCTAGGGTGTCAGGTAGGGTGGAGGTGATATGGTCCTTGACTAGTCTCTCAAAGCACTTCATGATGACGGAAGTGAGTGCTACGGGCGGTAGTCGTTTAGCTCAGTTACCTTAGCTTTCTTGGGAACAGGAACAATGGTGGCCCTCTTGAAGCATGTGGGAACAGCAGACTGGTATAGGGATTGATTGAATATGTCCGTAAACACACCGGCCAGCTGGTCAGCGCATGCTCTGAGGGCGCGGCTGGGGATGCCGTCTGGGCCTGCAGCCTTGCGAGGGTTAACACGTTTAAATGTCTTACTCACCTCGGCTGCAGTGAAGGAGAGTCCGCATGTTTTCGTTGCAGGCCGTGTCAGTGGCACTGTATTGTCCTCAAAGCGGGCAAAAAGTTATTTAGTCTGCCTGGGAGCAAGACATCCTTGTCCGTGACTGGGCTGGATTTCTTCTTGTAGTCCGTGATTGACTGTAGACCCTGCCACATGCCTCTTGTGTCTGAGCCGTTGAATTGAGATTCTACTTTGTCTCTGTACTGACGCTTAGCTTGTTTGATAGCCTTGCGGAGGGAATAGCTGCACTGTTTGTATTCGGTCATGTTACCAGTCACCTTGCCCTGATTAAAAGTAGTGGTTCGCGCTTTCAGTTTCACGTGAATGCTGCCATCAATCCACGGTTTCTGGTTAGGGAATGTTTTAATCGTTGCTATGGGAACGACATCTTCAACGCACGTTCTAATGAACTCGCACACCGAATCAGCGTGTTCATCAATATTGTTATCTGACGCAATACGAAACATCTCCCAGTCCACGTGATGGAAGCAGTCTTGGAGTGTGGAGTCAGCTTGGTCGGACCAGCGTTGGACAGACCTCAGCGTGGGAGCCTCTTGTTTTAGTTTCTGTCTGTAGGCAGGGATCAACAAAATGGAGTCGTGGTCAGCTTTTCCGAAAGGAGGGCGGGGCAGGGCCTTATATGCGTCGCGGAAGTTAGAGTAACAATGATCCAAGGTTTTTCCAGCCCTGGTTGCGCAATCGATATGCTGATAAAATTTAGGGAGTCTTGTTTTCAGATTAGCCTTGTTAAAATCGTACAGTAAAACATACAGTCGTGGCCAAAAGTTTTGAGAATGACACAAATATTAATTTCCACAATCTTTGCTGCTTCAGTGTCTAGATATTTTTGTCAGATGTTACTATGGAATACTGAAGTATAATCACAAGCATTTCATAAGTGTCAAAGGCTATTATTGACAATTACATGAAGTTGATGCAATATTTGTAGTGTTGACCCTTCTTTTTCAAGACCACTGCAATCAGCCCTGGCATGCTGTCAATTAACTTCTGGGTCACATCCTGACTGATGGCAGCCCAGTCTTGCATAATCAATGCTTGGACTTTGTCAGAATTTGTGGAGTTTTGTTTGTCCACCCGCCTCTTGAGGATTGACCACAAGTTCTCAATGGGATTAAGGTTTAAGGTTAAGGTTTAGGTTTAGATTAAGGTTTAGTTTCCTGGCCATGGACCCAAAATCTCAATGTTTTGTTCCCCGAGCCACTTAGTTATCACTTTTGCCTTATGGCAAGGTGCTCCATCATGCTGGAAAAGGCATTGTTCGTCACCAAACTGTTCCTGGACGGTTGGGAGAAGTTGTTCTCGGAGGATGTGTTGGTACCATTCTTTATTCATGGCTGTGTTCTTAGGCAAAACTGTGAGTGAGCCCACTCCCTTGGCTGAGAAGCAACCCCACACATTGTCTCAGGATGCTTTACTGTTGGCATGACACAGGACTGATGGTAGCGCTCACCTTGTCTTCTCCGGACAAGCTTTTTTACGGATGCCCCTAACAATCAAAAAGGGGATTCATCAGAGAAAATGACTTTACCCCAGTCCTCAGCAGTCCAATCCCTGTACCTTTTGCAGAATATCAGCCTGTCCCTCATGTTTTTCCTGGAGAGAAATGGCTTCTTTGCTGCCCTTCTTGACACCAGGCCATCCTCCAAAATGTAATAATGTAGACCATATATTATGCTCTGCTCCTTCATCTCAGTTGATGAGACATATTTTCAGATGAATTATAGTTTGATTCTCTGCTTGTGTTTATACATTGCAGACATAAATTTGAATATTACAGTATGTCTGTTCAACCTCCCCAAGTTCTCCCATGTCACCCCGCTCCTCGTACACTCTACTGGCTTCCAGTTGATGCTCTCATTCACTTTAGAACCTGTAGCTGCAATACTTTTTATATGAGTATACTACATATGGAATGTATAAAGATATAATCTACTACATATAGAATTACATAAAATACAACATATAGAAGAGGTTACATATACGATATTCAACACACTATCCCACATCTCCCTGCATAAAACCACATTATGTTTTTTCATGCATATGTTGGTGTAAATTATGTTTTAATTATGTCTTTAAGTCTTATTTGAGTCACAAGCAACCAGACCACAACCTTCAGCCTCTAACCCTCTTAACCCTCCAACACATTGACTCTATTCCCTTGCTGAGACCAGTGATGTCTGCCTGTCTGTCTGCCTGTCTGTCTGCCTGTCTGTCTGCCTGTCTGTCTCCATACACTTGATTTAGAAAGATTTTAAACAAAAGCTTTTTGGTTTTTGTTAGGGTTTTTCTTTATTTTGTGTTTTGTATTGTATTTTCCAGTATGTATTATAACATGATGCTGTTCTGTGCCCTACATTTAGGGGGTGCCGTGCAGGCCCAGCTCACTCAGCCACAGAGTGTGGAGCCTCCAGCAGAGTTGGCCCCCAAGGTGTCCCCTCCGCCAAAGCCAGCCCCCCCTCTAGTTTTAAGAGCGGCCACCATCCCCATTCAAAAGCAAGCCTCCACTCCAGTGGCAAAACCATACTCTGCTCCAGTCTCTAGGCCAGCCCCTGCCCCAGTGCAAAAGCAATCCTCTTCCCCTCCACCAAAGCCACCCCCTCCTGCGGTGGTAAAGACGACCTCTGCTCAAGTACCAAAGCCTATCCCTTCCCCAGTGCAAAAGCCTGCTCCAGCTCCAGCTCCAGCTCCAGCCCTTGCCCCAGCCCATGTCTCAGCCCCAGTCCTATCCCCAAACCTGGCCACTGTATCAGTCCCTGCTCCTGTCTCACCCCCAGCACCAGCTCCAGCCCCAGCCCGTGTCTCAGCCCCAGTCCTATCCCCAAACCTGGCCACTGTCTCAGTCCCTGCTCCTGTCTCACCCCCAGCACCAGCTCCAGCCCCAGCCTGTGTCTCAGCCCCAGTCCTATCCCCAATCCTGGCCCCTGTCTCAGTCCCTGCCCCTGTCTCACCCCCAGCCCCAGCTGCTGCCCCTGTCTCAGCTCCAACCTCCAGCCTAGCACCCGCCTTACTCCCAGTCCTATCCCCGACCCCTTCTCCTGTCTCACCCCCAGTTCCACCCCTGCCTCACACCCAACCCCTGCCCCCACTACACAGCAGCCCAAGCCCCAGCCTCAGGTGTCTCCATCAGCAGCCCCTCCCCCAGGAAAGCCAGCAGAGCTGCCCCCTCTGCCTCCCAAGCCCAAGCCTATACCTCCTGTACGCCGCAACTCCAAGCCCCTGATCCAGCCCAAACCCCAGACCCCCCTTCCACCCCTTGGCCTGAAGCCCAGTCCTGATGCTGTGTTTTCATCCAGAGCGCCAGGCCAGTCCCTGTCCCCAAAGAGGTCCCCTGGGAGGGTGCAGTCCCCTTTCTTGCCCCAGTCTCCAGCTAAGGCTCAGCCACCAACGGTCCTTTCCCCAGACTTTCACCCAGACCCTACCCCTATTATGATGCCCATGTCCTCCACTGGCACTGCCATGGCCCCTGAGCCTGCTCCAGAGCCTACTCCAGTCTCAGTTTCAGCCTCATTCACATCCCCATTCTCATCCCCAGTCTCAGCCTCATCCCCAGCTCCAGTCTCAGCCTCATCCCCAGCTCCAGTCTCAGCCTCATCCCCAGCTCCAGTCTCAGCCTCATTTCCAGCCCCAGTCTCAGCCCCAGTCTCAGCCTCATCCCCACTACCAGTCTCAGCCCCAGCCCCAGAATCAGCTAAAGCTGAACCTCTGGTTGAAGAACCGCCAGCACCCAAGGGCCATCCTCTGCTGAAGTAAGAGCTTTAGCTACATTAAACAAAAATGGTGACATGGTGATAATGTTGTCATAGCCATTACCCTGATGTACTGTGTTTTTGTTCTAGTAAGCTTTAGGGTTAGAATTAAGGTCAGGTTTAATGTGATGTCTCTGCAGTAAGTCCCTGACCAGGTTAGCTTTAGGGTTTACGGTCAGGATTAATGTGATGTCTCTGTCTCTGCAGTAAATCCCAGTCCCTAACCAGGTTAACTTTAGGGTTAGGGTTTAAGGTCAGGTTTAACGTGATGTCTCTGTCTCAGCAGTAAATCCCTGACCAGGTTATCTTCAGGGTTTAAGGTCAGGTTTAACGTGATGTCTCTGTCTCAGCAGTAAATCTCAGTCCCTGACCAGGTTAGCTTTAGGGTCCTCTATGGGATCGATGTCCCTATACTGGGACGGTTGTTGCTAACGTGCGCTAATGTGACTAGAATGACGTTGTAACAACAAACTTTCCAGGACATAGGCTTATCTTATATTGGCAGAAAGCTTCAATTCTTGTTAATCTAACTTCAGTGTCCAATTTACAGTAGCTATTACAGTGAAAACATACCATACTATTGTTTGAGGAGAGTGCAAAACAACAAAAAACTTTAATCACGGCAACTGGTTTGATACATTCACCCACGTCTGAAGGTAAATAATGTACTTACATTCAGTAATCTTGCTCTGATTTGTCATCTTGAGGGTCCCAGAAATAAAATGTAGCATAGTTTTGTTGATAAAATCTATTTTTATTTTCAAATGTAGGAACTGGGTTCTACAGTTTGAACCCCTGCTGTCTCTGGCTCCACAACCACCCTGCCCGGCCATCTATAGTTGAAGTCGGAAGTTTACATACACTTAGGTTGGAGTCATTAAAACTCGTTTTTCAACCACTCCACAAATTTCTTGATAATAACTATAGTTTTGGCAAGTCGGTTAGGACATCTACTTTGTGCATGACACAAGTAATTTTTCCAACAATTGTTTACAGACAGATTATTTAACTTATAATTCACTGTATCACAATTCCAGTGGGTCAGAAGTTTACATACACTAAGTTGACTGTGCCTTTAAACAGCTTAGAAAATTCCAGAAAATGATGTCATGGCTTTAGAAGCTTCTGATTTACATAATTTGAGTCAATTGGTGTACGTGTGGATGTATTTAAAGGCCTACCTTCAAACTCAGCGCCTCTTTGCTTGACATCATGGGAAAATCAAAAGAAATCAGCCAAGACCTCAGAAAAAAATGTAGACCTACACAAGTCTGGTTCATCCTTGGGAGCAATTTTAAAACGCCTGAAGGCACCATGTTCATCAAATCAAATCAAATCAAATGTATTTATATAGCCCTTCGTACATCAGCTGATATCTCAAAGTGCTCTACAGAAACCCAGCCTAAAACCCCAAACAGCAAGCAATGCAGGTGTAGAAAACAATAGTACGCAAGTATAAACACCATGGGACCACGCAGCTGTCCTATATCGACATAACCTGAAAGGCCGCTCAGGAAGGAAGAAGCCACTGCTCCAAAACCGCCATAAAAAGTCAGACTACAGTTTGCAACTGCACATGGGGACAAAGGAGAAATGTCCTCTGGTTTGATGAAACAAAAATAAAACTGTTTGGCCATAATGACCACCGTTATGTTAGAATGAAAAAGGGGGAGGCTTGCAAGCTGAAGAATACCATCCCAACTGTGAAGCACGGGTGTGGCAGCATCATGTTGTGGGGGTGCTTTGCGGCAGGAGGGACTGGTGCACTTCACAAAATAGATGGCATCATGAGGACGGAAAATTATGTGGATATATTGAAGCAACATCTCAAGACATCAGTCAGGAAGTTAAAACTTGGTCGCAAATGGGTCTTCCAAATGGACAATGACCCCAAGCATGCTTCCAAAGTTGTGCAAAATGGCTTAAGGACAACAAAGTCAAGGTATTGGAGTGGCCATCACAAATCCATGACCTCAATCCTATAGAACATTTGTGGGCAGAACTGAAAAACGAATGAGAGCAAGGAGGCCTACAAACCTGACTCAGTTACACCAGCTCTGTCAGGAGGAATGGGCCAAAATTCACCCAACTTATTGTGGGAAGCTTGTTGAGGGCTACCTGAAACGTTTGACCCAAGTTAAACAATTTAAAGGCAATGCACCAAATACAAATTGAGTGTATGTAAACTTCTGACCCACTGGAAATGTGATGAAATAAGTAAAAGCTGAAATATATCATTCTCTCTACTATTATTCTGATATTTCACATCCTTAAAATAAAGTGATGATCCTAACTAAACTAACTAAAACAGGGAATTTTTACTCTGATTAAATGTCAGGAATTGTGAAAAACTGAGTTTAAATGTGTTTGACTAAGGTGTATGTAAACTTCCGACTTCAACTGTAGATGTGTGAATGTTAGTGTATAAGCTAATGATCCATCATGTATGACATTCCTGGGAGTTTGTAAACTTAAATGTTGTATTACCATAGGATTCTTGTATGCTCTCTGTAGTTTTGTAGTTGAAAATGTATCAATTGACAAATTCGGCACATTTGGGCAGACTTGATGCAAAATACTGTGAAACCATGCACACACCCCGCTAAATTGCGCAAAACTGCGGTATTATATTATCAAATCAAATCAAATTTATTTATATAGCCCTTCATACATCAGCTGATATCTCAAAGTGCTGTACAGAAACCCAGCCTAAAACCCCAAACAGCAAGCAATGCAGGTGTAGAAGCACGGTGGCTAGGAAAAACTCCCTAGAAAGGCCAAAACCTAGGAAGAAACCTAGAGAGGAACCAGGCTATGTGGAGTGGCCAGTCCTCTTCTGGCTGTGCCGGGTGGAGATTATAACAGAACATGGCCAAGATGTTCGAATGTTCATAAATGACCAGCATGGTCGTATAATAATAAGGCAGAACAGTTGAAACTGGAGCAGCAGCACGGTCAGGTGGACTGGGGACAGCAAGGAGTCATCATGTCAGGTAGTCCTGGGGCATGGTCCTAGGGCTCAGGTCCTCCGACAGAGAGAAAGAAAGAGAGAATTAGAGAGAGCATATGTGGGGTGGCCAGTCCTCTTCTGGCTGTGTCGGGTGGAGATTATAACAGAACATTCTCTTTCTATTATGGCCTTTCTCTTGCATTTCAAAGATGATGAAAATAATTATAATAGAAAACGCATGTTTTTTTGTTTTCATTATCTTTTACCAGATCTAATGTGTTATATTCTCCTACATTCATTTCACATTTCCACAGACTTCAAAGTGTTTCCATTCAAAGGTTTAATGTGATGTCTCTGCGATAAGTCCCAGTCTCTGACCAGGTTAGCTTTTGTGTAAGGGTTTAAAGTCAGGTTTAATGTGATGTCTCTGTCTCTGCAGTAAATACCAGTCCCTGGCCAGATTAGGACTTAAGGTTAGGAGTTATTGTTAGGGTTAACGGTATGTCTCTGTCTGTTTCAGTAAGTCCCAGTCCCTGACCAATGCCTTCAGCGCTTTGGGAGATGCGTCGTTCTTCCGCTCCAGCTCGACCAGTTCCTCGGCGGGTGGAGAGGACGAAGCCAAGGCCGAGACCATCCGGAACATCCGCAAGTCCTTCGCCAGCCTATTCTCCGATTAGTCCTCTCCCACATGCTCTAGGATTGGCAGATGACTTCATTGACATAAACGTGACCCAGTCTGAGATTAACTGTGTGTAACTGTATAACTCCCAAGTCCCGCCTCCATCTCCTGCCTCTCTGTGTCTCTGAGGACTCAATTGGCAATTTGAGTGTGATGATGTCAAAGTGCCAGCTACCTGTAACTACCTGTAGCTAGGTACCTGCGGGAAGCTTGGCCCTCGGTCAGTGTGTGAGGAGGAGGAGATATATATGACGGTCTAATGCATGAAGATGACGGCTCCATCAGTAGGTGTTGTGGAGCAGAATGGATGTTTGTGTTGAGTTGATGTTACCCATTGCCTCTAGATGTTGTAGCCTTAATGTGATGATGTGTTTTATTACAGATTCGTAACTGTGAGTGGTGACCCCTGACTCCTGTATCACCATATGTACTTCCTGTGTAGTACAGATATCTGCAGTACGTTCTTCATCATTAACAGTTGTTCAATAATAATACCTCTGCTGTGGCTGTTGACCACAGTCACTCATTCATACAAGTATACCTTTCCATTAATCAGTCAAACCTCTCCTTTAAGGTGTCAGACCCCTCCTTTAATCAGTCAGACCCCTCCTTTAGTCAGTCAGACCTCTCCTTTAATCAATCAGACCCCTCCTTTAATCTGTCAAACCTCTCCTTTAATCTGTCAAACCTCTATTTAATCAGTCAGACCGCTCCTTTAACTTGGTTTGACCCCTCCTTTAATCAATCAGACCCCTCCTTTAGTCAGTCAGACCGCTCCTTTAATCAATCAGACCCCTCCTTTAATCTGTCAAACCTCTATTTAATCAGTCAGACCTATCCTTTAACTCAGTCAAACCTCTATTTAATCAGTCAGACCGCTCCTTTAACTTGGTTAGACCTCTCTTTTATGGTGCAAGACCTCTCCTTTAATCAGTCTGTCCTCTCCTTTAAGGTGTCAGTCATCTCCTTTAAGGTGTCAGACCTTCATTTAAGGTATCCGACCACTCTTGTCAAGCCAACACCAGAACCGGTCAGTTTCAATAACGTTTCAGATCATCTGTCCTGTAAACACCTTGGTGTCCAGCAGTTCTACCAACCTGTCAGCTTATATCAACTATATCAACAGCCATCTAACATGTTATATTGTTTAATTAATGCTTTGTAAATGTTGTATTGTACCGTTACTGTATGTGAGTCATCCAGGAGTTTATTTTGTAATAATGAATCATTGATAATGTATTGTAGGTTCCTGTACTGTTTTATTTGTCCATATGCATTACTGCCTTGCATGACCAATATGACCCAGTGACCCTTGGTACCATAGTAATGTTACCTGTACATAAATGTCAATAAATTAAGATGTGGTAAATCGTTCCACTAATGTATCTGTATTACTGACTCCTCCATTTACAATGACTAACTTGTTCTGTTATAAATGGATAAATGCAGCTGTTCTTTTTGTCCAGAAGGTGGTGGAAGGGACCATTAATGTGATATATATTGTGGTAGATATCTCTATGACCGATATATTGTGGTAGATATCTCTATGACTGATATATTGTGGTAGATATCTCTATGACTGATATATTGTGGTAGATATCTCTTTCGGATGGGACGTTAAACAGGTGTCCTGACTCTGTGGTCACCAAAGATCCCATGGCACTTATCGTAAGAGTAGGGTTGTTAACTCCGATGTCCTGGCTAAATTCCCAAACTGGACTTGATACCATTCTGGCCACCTAATCATCCCCAGCTTACAATTGGCTCATTCATCCCCCCTATTCTCCCCTGAGGCTGAAGAAATTTGGCTTGTCACCCAAAACCCTGGCAAACTTTTACAGATGCACAATCGAGAGCATCCTGTCGGTCTGTATCGCAGCCTGGTAAGGCTCTCCAGAGGGTGGTGCGGTCTGCACAACGCATCACCAGGGGCAAACTACCTTCCCTCCATGACACCTACAGCACCCCATGTCACAGGAAGGCCAAAAAGATTATCAAGGACAACAACCACCACTGGGGCCGAGAGACTGAAAAACAGCTTCTATCTCAAGGCCATTAGACTGCTAAACAGCAATCACTAACTCAGAGAGGCTGCTACCTACATTGAGACCCAATCACTGGCCACTTTAATAACTGGATCACCTGTCACTTTAAACAATGCTACTTTAAATAATGCCACTTGAATAATGTTTACATATTTTACATTACTCATATCATATGTACATACTGTATTTTATACCATCTATTGCACCTTGCCTATGCTGCTCGGCCATCGCTCATCCATATATTTATATATACATATTCTCATTCACCCCTTTAGATTTGTGTGTATTAGGTAGATGGGGAATTGTTAGATTACTTGTTAGATATTACTGCACTGTCGGAACTAGAAGCACAAGCGTATCGCTACACTCGCATTAACATCTGCTAACCATGTGTATGTGACCAATACAATTTGATTTGAAGAGCCCTCACTGCTGCTCGATCAACCTATTTTTCCAACTTAATTGAGGAGAATAAGAAAAATCCAAAATGTATTTTTGATACTGTTGCAAAGCTAACTAAAAAGCAACATTCCCCAAGAGAGGATGGCTTTCACTTCAGCAGTGATGAATTCATGAACTTCTTTGACGAAAAGATCATGATCATCAGAAAACAAATGATGGACTCCTCTTTGAATCTGTCTTTCTCCTGTCTATAACCCTAACCCCTAACCGTAACCCCCAACCCCCCTAACCCTAACACTAAACCTAACCCAAATGACGGACTCCTCTTTGAATCTGTCTACCCTAACCCCCCCTAACCTAACCTAACCCCTAACCCCTTAACCCTAACCCTAAACCCTAAACTCCACTTTGAATCTGTCTATTTCTCCAAAGTTCCGTTGTCCTGAGTCTGCACAAATCAAATCAAATTGTATTGGTCACATACACATAGTTAGCAGATGTTGATGTGAGTGTAGCGAAATGCTTGTGCTTGTAGTTCCGACCATGCAGTAATATCTAACAAGTAAGCTAACAATTTCACAACAACTATCTTATACACACAAGTGTAAGGAATGAATAAGAATATGTCCATATAAATATATGGATGAGCGATGGCCGAACGGCATAGGCAAGATGCAGTAGATGGTATAGAGTACAGTATATACATATGAGATGAGTAATGTAGAGTATTTAAACATTATATAAAGTGGCATTGTTCCGTTGTCCTGAGTCTGCACAACACTGCCAGGACCTAGAATCAATGGACTCACTAAAGTTTTTTAATCCTATGTCTCTTGACACATTAATAAAAATAGTCATGGCCTCTAAACCTTCAAGCTGGACCCTTTTCCAATTAAACTACTGAAAGAGCTGTTTCCTGTGCTTGCCTCCCCTATGTTGAACATAATAAATGGCTCCCTATCCACATGATGTGTACCAAACTCACTAAAAGTGGCAGTAATAAAGCCTCTCTTGAAAAAGCCAAACCTTGACCCGGAAAATGTAATAAACTAACGGCCTATATCGAGTCTCCCATTCCTCTCAAAGATTTTAGAAAAAGCTGCCTTCCTGAAGACACACATTGTATACGAAACCGTTCAGTCTGGTTTAGACCCCATCATAGCACTGAGACTGCACTCGTGAAGTTGGTAAATTACCTTTTATTGGTGTCAGACCAAGGCTCTGCATCTGTCCTCGTGCTCCTAGACCTTAGTGCTGCATTTGACACCATCGAGCACCACATTCTTTTGGAGAGATTGCAAACCCTAATTGGTCTATACGGACATGTTCTGGCGTGGTTTAGATCTTATCTGTCGGAAAGATATCAGTTTGTCTCTGTGGACGGTTTGTCCTCTGACAAATCAATTGTAAGTGTCGGTGTTCCTCAAGGTTCCGTTTTAGGACCACTATTGTTTTCACTATATATTTTACCTCTTGGTGATGTCATTCAGAAACATAATGTTAACTTTTGCGGACGATCCACATCTGTAGAGACGCAGACTTGGTCTCTGCCTTTATTGAAGACTCATCTCTTCAGTAGGTCCTATGATTGAGTGTAGTCTGGCCCAGGGGTGCGAAGGTGAAAAGAAAGGCACTGGAGCGACGAACCGCCCTTGCTGTCTCTGCCTGGCAGGTTCCCTTCTATCCACTGGGATTACCTGCCTCTGACCCTATTATGGGGGCTGAGTCACTGGCTTACTGGTGCTCTTTCATGCTGCCCGTAGGAGGGGTGCCGGGTTGAGGTACAGGAAGATCGTGCCGTGGGGGAGAGCTTCCTGGGTTATACTAAGCCTTGTCTCAGGGTAATACGTTGGTGGTTTGCGGATATACCTCTAGTGTTGTGGGGTCTGTGCTTTTACCTGAGCCCTGGGACCATGCCTCAGGACTACCTGGCCTGATGACTCCTTGCTGTCCCCAGTCCACCTGTCCGTGCTGCTGCTCCAGTTTCAACTGCTTTTCCTGCGGCTATGGAACTCTGACCTGTTCACTGGACGTGCTACCGTTTCCCGGACCTGCTGTTTCCGACTCTCTCTCTCTACCTTACCTGCTGTCTCGAACTCTGAATGCTCGGCTATGAAAAGCCAACTGACATTTACTCTTGAGGTACTGACCTGTTGCACCCTCGACAATCTTTGTAATTATTATTATTTGACCTTGCTGGTCATCTATGAATTTTTGAACATCTTGGCCATGTACTGTTATATTCTCAACCCAGCACAGCCAGAAGAGGACTGGAGGAGGATATAAAAACCGCAGGATATAAAGCAGTACCATATTGTCTGGCCTCAATCTATACATTAACCCCCATGTTAAAGGGAGGTGAAATAACACTCATATTACTCTGCTGTCAAACATTTTCTTTATTGAATGAATGGACTGCTGCTATTGAATTTCTTTTTGGAAATAATCATTCAAACTGAAAAGAAATTGGATAAATAAAAGCCAACATAGTGATTCTGATTTCCCATAGAATATACATTAAACATGGTAGTATAATATTATCTAAAAACTATAGTTTAAGTCTCCCCAGGCAGCTTCACTCAATACATTAGATAATAGAGACGACTACTGGTAGGAGCTCATTCCTCTGCACCTCTACAGGCTGACTGATAGATCACCCAGGGTCTGCTTTATTCTCTTACTATAGATGAATGATGTAGGATAATAAGGTCAACATCATTTTATACCATTAAAAGGATAAAGTCACTAAACCTCATAATGTGAGCATCCATCAACACTAAATAGTTCCTATAGAAGGAACTAGTTGCAACGTAAATGTAAAAGCCTCTAAATGAACACACCATACCTTCATGGACAACGAGTATGTAACAGACTTGGGGCTCTATTCAATCCGTATTGTGGAAGTTCAGCGTTACAGCAGGATTTAAATTTAAAGCCAATGTTACTGCGTCAGCAGTTCACAGTGAACACTGAATATGTCAGCTCAATCAAAAATGAAAGTAATTCCTATCACTTCAGCAATCCAGCTTGAATAGAGCCCCTGGGTGCATTGATTTGAATTCCACATTTAGTTTCTTTTAAAAATGTCTATATGTGACCTAACTGTAACACATGTTGTGGCCTGGCTGAGAGGCTGTCTGATCTATCTATACAACCTCAAACTGATTCTATAGATCCAATGAAAAGAAAGTAAAGGCATTTCACTGTACTTGAAAACTATGACCTTATGGTTCATTCTATAGATGTCTACCCCATTCATATAAAAAGCCTTCCAGAGATAAATTATCTAAAACATATCCGGAAAATATAGCAGCTTCTCTAACAGAACCATTACAGCTCTATGTACAGATTTACTATGTTATTTTCCACACAAATGTACCATGAGTAAAAATATAATTTAAAAAAAGCCTGAAACCATCAACATGAAAGGCTTACTAGTGAGTACATTTTATTGTCCAGTGTCGTATGTATGTTTTCATTTTGATATGAGCCGTTGGTCAGAGTGCTGGGGCTAGGCCTGGATAACAGGTAGTTAGGGCCCCAGGTTGAGGGCTCAGGGCTGGGCAGACACTGCACTGCTCTCCTCCCCTCCTGGACCAGACATCTGCATGAAGAGTTCTCTCAGTTCGCTGACCTCATCTTCCTGCGGCTGGGCAACACTGCGCTGCTCGCGCTCCTCGATGAAGTCCCACAGACGGACAGAGTTCAGGAACTACAAGACAACACAGGAGAAATCACACCAACTACTTTAATTTTTGTACCGGTTTAGTATTAGCATCATGTTAGTGTTGTATAGAGGTTCAGTATTAGCAGTGGGCCCCCGAGTGGCGCAGCGGTCCAAGGCAATGTATATCAGTGCTAGAGGCACCACTAAAGACCTTGGTTCGATTTCAGGGTGTATCACAACCGGCCATGATTGAGGGTCCCATAGGGGGATGCAAAGTTGGCCTAGCGTCGTCCAGGTTAGGGTTTGGCCGGTGTAGGCAGTCATTGTTCTTGACTGACTTGCCTAGTTATATAAAGTTTAAATAAATAAAAATACAATCATGGTAGTGGCTCAGTATTAGCATCATGGTAGTGTTGTATCGAGGCTCGGTATTAGCATCATGGTAGTGTTGTATGGAGGTTCAGTATTAGCATCATGGTAGTGTTGTATAGAGGCTCAGTTTTAGCATCATGGTAGTGTTGTATAGAGGTTCAGTATTAGCAATGTTGTGCTGCTATTTTATTGACCTGGCCAAAGCTTTTGATACGGTAGACCATTCTTGTGGGCCGGCTAAGGAGTATTGGTATCCCTGAGGGTCTTGGGCCTGGTTTGCTAACTACCTCTCTCAAAGAGTGCAGTGTGTAAAGTCAGAAAATCTGCAGTCTCAGCCACTGCCTGTCACCAAAGGAGTACCCCAAGGCTCCATCCTAGGCCCCACGCTCTTCTCAATTTACATCAACAACATAGCGCAGGCAGTAGAAAGTTCTCTCATCCATTTATATGCAGATGATACAGTCTTATACTCAGCTGGCCCCTCCCCGGATTTTGGGTTAAATGCTCTACAACCCTTAACCTTGTTCTGAACACCTCCAAAACAAAGGTCATGTGGTTTGGTAAGAAGAATGCTCGTCTCCCCACAGGTGTGATTACTATGTCTGGGACACATGATTCCATTTCTGTTAGTCACATGTCTGTGGAACTTGTTCAGTTTATGTCTCAGTTGTTGAATCTTATGTTCATGCAAATATTTACACGTTAAGTTTGCTGACAATAAACGCAGTTGACAGTGAGAGGACGTTTATTTTTTTGCCTGTCCCCGCAGGAGGCATTTTGCCTTTTGGTAGGCCATCATTGTAAATAATAATTTGTTCTTAACTGACTTACCTAGTTAAACAAATGTTCAATCATTTAAAAAAAAAATTGCATCATGGTAGTGTTGCATAGAGTTTCAGTATTATATTGGTCACATACACATGGTTAGCAGACGTTATTGGTCACATGGTTAGCAGACGTTATTGGTCACATGGTTAGCAGACGTTATTGGTCACATGGTTAGCAGACATTATTGGTCACATGGTTAGCAGATGTTATTGGTCACATGGTTAGCAGATGTTATTGTCACATGGTTAGCAGGTGTTATTGGTCACATGGTTAGCAGATGTTATTGGTCACATACACATGCTTAGCAGATGTTATTGTGAGTGAAGCAAAATGCTCAAGCTTCTAGTTCCGACAGTGCAGCAATATCTGACCTGTAATCCAACAATTCCACAACAAATACCTAATACACACAAATCTAAAGGAATGGAATAAGAATATATACATATAAATATATGGATGAGCAATGACAGAGCGGAATAGGCAAGACGCAATAGGTGGTATAAAATACAGTATATACATATGGAGATGAGTAATGCAAGATATGTAAACATTATTAAAGTAGCATTAAAGTGACTAGTGATTCATTTATTAAAGTACCCAATGATTTCAAGTCTGTATGTAGGCAGCAGCCTCTGTTAGTGATGACTATTTAACAGTCTGATGGCCTTGAGATAGAAGCTGTTTTTCAGTCTCTCGGTCCCAGCTTTGATGCACCTGTACAGACCTCACCTTCTGGATGGTAGTGGGGTGAACAGGCACTGGCTCGGGTGGTTGTGGTCCTTGATCTTTTTGGCCTTCCTGTGACATCGGGTGCTGTAGGTGTCCTGGAGGGAAGGCAGTTTGCCCTCTGTGATGCTTTGTGCAGACCGCACCAACCTCTGGAGAGCCCTGCGGTTGAGGGCGGTGCAGTTGCCCTACCAGGCTGTGATACAGCCCGACAGGTTGCTCTCAGTTGTGCACCTGTAAAAGTTTGTGAAAGTTCTAGATGACAAGCCAAATTTCTTCAGCTTCCTGAGGTTGGAGAGACGCTGTTGAGCCTTCACCACACTGTCTGTGTGTTTGGACCATTTCAATTTGTCCGTGATATGTACACAGAGGAACTTAAAAAAAAAACTGCTGTCCCGTTAATGTGGATAGGGGGCTGCTCCCTCTGCTGTTTCCTGAAGTCCACGATCATCTCCTTTGTTTTGTTGACGTTAAGTGAGAGGTTGTTTTCCTGACACCACACCCCGAGAGCCCTCACCTCCTCCCTGTAGGCAGTCTCGTCATTGTTGGTAATCAAGCCAACTACTGTTGTGTTGTCTGCAAACTTGATGATTGAGTTGGAGGCGTGCATGGCCACGCAGTCATGGGTGAACAGGGAGCACAGGAGGGGGCTGAGCACGCACCCCTGTGGGGCCCCAGTGTTGAGGATCAGCGAAGTGGAGATGTTGTTTCCTACCTTCACCACCTGGGGGCGGCCTGCCAGGAAGTTCAGGACCGAATTGCACAGGGCGGGGTTGAGACGCAGGGCCTCAAGCTTAAAGATGAGCTTGGAGGGTACCATGGTGTTGAATGCTGAGCTGTAGTCAATGAACAGCATTATAGGTATTATTCTTGTCCAGGTGGGATAGATAGGGAAATGTGCAGTGTGATGGCGATTGCATCGTCTGTGGACCTATTGGGGTGGTAAGCAAATTGAAGTGGGTCTAGAGTGACCGGTAAGGTGGAGGTGATATGATCCTTGACTCTCAAAGCACTTCATGATGACAGAATTGAGTACTAATTGGCGGTTGTCATTAAGTTGGCGGTAGTCAGTTATCTTTGCCTTCTAGGGTACAGGAACAATGGTGGCCATCTTGAAGTATGTGTGGACAACGATTGAATATGTCCGTAAACACACCAGCCACCACCGGACTCCGATAGTACATCTCGAGAGAGCCATGTTTCCGTGAATCAGAGGAAGTTACAATCCCCGATGTCTCTCTGGAAAGCAAGCCTTGCCCTAATTTCGTCTAGAGACTGGACATTAGCAAATAATAAACTCAGAAGCGGTGGGTGGTTTGCACGCCTCCGAAGTTTGACCTTAAGACTGCTCCCTCTACCTCTTCTCTGGTGACGTTGTTTTGGGTCAGCCTCTGGAATCGGTGCAAATGCCCTGGGTGGTTTGGACAAAGGATCCGCTTCGGGAAAGTCGTATTCCTGGTCGTGGTGCTGGTAAATTGACGTTACTCTGATATCCAATAGTTCTTCACGGCTGTATGTGTTAACACTTAAGATTTATGGGCTAACAATGTCAGAAATAATACATAAATAAACAAAATAATGCAGTTTCCTTAGGACTAGAAGCAAGGCAGCCCCCTGTCGGTGCCATTTTGGGATTGAGCGCCATTTGGGATTAGCATCATGGTAGTGTTGTATAGAGGTTCAGTATTAGCAATGGTACCATCTCGGAGAAATGACCTAGTGTTTAGAGCGTTGGTCCAGTAATCGAAAGGTTGTTGGATCGAAGCCCCGACAAGGTAAAAATCTGTCATTCTGTCCCTGAACAAGGCAGTTAACCCACTGTTCCCCGGTAGGCAGTCATTGTAAATAAGAATTTGTTCTTAACCGACTTGCCGAGTTTAATAAAAATGAAAAGTAGTGGTGATAGTCTTATCAGAGCAGTCATTAACCCTAACCCATAAAATTGCACCTTTATAATAAAGCATTCCATGCATCTATCATCACATTTGCAGACTAAGAAAGCCTACTATTACTAATGTGAGGATTAGATTGGATAATCATAATTGAGCCTAATAATATAACTTAATCACTATTGGCTGAGTAAGTAGTGGTGTAGAGTAGTCCTAGGCTATATCAGGTATAGTGCATTCAGAAAGTATTCAGACCACTTCCCTTTTACCACATTTTGTTACGTTAGTCTTATTCTAAAATGGACCAAATATGTTTTCCCCCCTCAATCTACACACAATAACCCATAATGAAAAAGTGAAAACAGGCTTAGAAATGTATGCAAATTTATTCAAAATAAACTTATTTAGATAAGTATTCAGACCCTTTGCTATGAGATGAAATTGAGCTCAGGTGCATCTGGTTTCCATTGATCATCCTTGAGATGTTGATGATTTGGAAAGGCACACACCTCTCTATATAAGGTTCCACAGTTAAAAGTTGTTGTGACTATCATTAATGTGATGACATGATATTCATCAAATAATTACCTAACGTTTAATTATTACCCGATTAAACCCGATTAAATTAATCATGTATCATCCCCACCGGGCCTTCACGACTGGACTACCGACGTTATCTGCCCAACTGGCCCCTCTGTCGCGACGTTACCTGAACGCCCATCTGCGGCTCACTAATCGTTAGCTGTCTTAACGACTGCTATCTGAATAGGTCTATCGGACAATTTTTCTTGGGTCACTATAAGTATATATCTATTTTGCCAATTGGATTGATCCCCTCTACCTCACAGAACCCCACTAATCAACCGACGGAAACGCACGGGGTGGCTAAAAACAGACCTCCATCCTATGCCAGCCATGACACCAACCAACCTCACTACTCACTGGCCCCTTATGATCACTCGACTAAGCATGCCTCTCCTTAATGTCAATATGCCTTGTCCATTGCTCTTCTGGTTAGTGTTTATTGGCTTATTTCACTGTAGAGCCTCTAGCCCTGCTCATTATACCTTATCCAACCTTTCAGTTCTACCACCCACACGTGATGACATCACCTGGTTTCAATTATGTTTCTAGAGACAATATCTCTCTCATCATCACTCAATATCTAGGTTTACCTCCGGTGTATTCACATCCTACCATACCTTTGTCTGTACATTATAACTTGAAGCTATTTAATCGCCCCCAGAAACCTCCTTTTACTCTCCGTTCCAGCCGTTCTAGACGACCAATTCTCATAGCTTTTAGCCGTACCCTTATCCTACTCCTCCTCTGTTCCTCTGTTGATGTAAAGGTTAATCCAGGCCCTGCAGTGCCTAGCTCCACTCCTATTCCCCAGGCGCTCTCTTTTGATGACTTCTGTAACCGTAATAGCCTTGGTTTCATGCATGTTAATATTAGAAGCCTACTCCCTAACTTTGTTTTATTCAATGCTTTAGCACACTCTGCCAACCCAGATGTTCCAGCCGTGTCTGAATCCTGGCTTAGGAAGACCACCAAAAATTCTGAAATCTACAACATTTTCAGACTAGATAGAACGGCCAAAGGGGGGCGGTGTTGCAATCTACTGCAAAGATAGCCTGCAGAGTTCTGTCCTACTATCCAGTATCCAGGCCTGTACCCAAACAATTTGAACTTCTACTTTTAAAAATCCACCTCTCTAAAAACAAGTCTCTCACTGTTGCCGCCTGCTATAGACCACCCTCTGCCCCCAGCTGTGCTCTGGACACCATATGTGAACTGATTGCCCCCCATCTATCTTCAGAGCTCGTGCTGCTAGGCGACCTAAACTGGAACATGCTTAACACCCCAGCCATCCTACAATCTAAGTTTGATGCCCTCAATCTCACACAAATGATCAATGAACCTACCAGGTACCACCCCAAAGCCGTAAACAAGGGCACCCTCATAGATATCATCCAAACCAACTTGCCCTCTAAATACACCTCTGCTGTTTTCAACCAAGATCTCAGCGATCACTGCCTCATTGCCTGCATCCGTAATGGGTCAGCGGTCAAACGACCTCCACTCATCACTGTCAAACGCTCCCTGAAACACTTCAGCGAGCAGGCCTTTCTAATCGACCTGGCAGGGGTATCCTGGAAGGATATTGATCTCATCCCGTCTGTAGAGGATGCCTGATTTTTATTTTTTAAATGCCTTCCCCACCATCTTAAATGAGCATACCGCATTCAAGAAATTTAGAACCAGGAACAGATATAGCCCGTGGTTCTCTCCAGACCTGTGTCATGACGTTGCCCTCTTTGGGTACAGCAAGCCCCACCCCCCTCTCCCTGCCTCCCCCTTGCCTCCTTCAACTAGGCTGCTGTGGTCAGAGAGAGGTCGTACATTCCTGAGGAGAAGACCCTGCCTTCAGGCCACATAGTATAAGAGACAAATTTTCATAGAGAACAAAGGAATTTCTTCCACTTCACAGAACTTGAGGTCCGAACAAATTTCATGTTCCGGAGAAGGTATAAAAGATCGGTGAAGAATCCAGTTACGAACTGGTCCATTTGTCACAACTTGGGGAAGCTCATGGGAGACGGTGTGGCTACATTACCATAACGCTGTTTATATAATAGCCTCAGATATGAGGTTTACATCTAATTGTCGTAAAAGATGAATGAGTGAGTATGATACTGTTTACACGATTTTACAATGTGATTTTGGACTGTTTAATGAAGGAAACTCCAATTCCCTTTTGAGTTGAACTAAATCAGAGGACCGCCCCTGAGCCCAGTTCGGGTCAGGCATCCTGGGACAGCCCCTTCTCTGCAAATCCGAATAAAACCCAACTTTGAGAAATTATCACCAGACCATGTTTCTCTCAAAGTACAACGGTTCCAGGCCATTGCTGAATCTTTTAACCATACCACATGGTTAAACTCTTAGACTATAGATACCAACAGAATAAGAACAAGTCTTTGATATTAATTACTAGTCTGCAGCTAGGAATTCAGTATCATTGAATGTGAAGAACGACAACCGCCGAAACATACATTCTACAACAACATGAATGAATGTCACTCTGAACTATCCACTAGAACCACAACAGAGAGAGAGAGACGGACGATTCTACAAAATAAACAAACTTTTCAACAGCGATCATGACGACACACTGAGCGTAAATATATATATTGATTGCAATTGTTCCCAGGTGAGTGAGCGTTCAAGTGTAAAGGATTAGCATTTCAATTGTTATAATTATCAACTCTGTAGTGACTTCTCAGCTGACCCCCACTCCCCATTTTGTCCACCAAGCCGCGATGCCGGTTTAGCCCACTAGGGCACATTCCATTATGATTTCTTGTAACCATATTGACTTTGTTTGTTTATGCATTTCTGTGAATTACTTAGTTAGTAATAAATAAATGATTTTAAGACAATTGATGTATGGGTGACTCATAGTGAAGACTGGGTTCGTACAGATAACCAACAATTTACGACGTTTGGAATGAACGTGAGGTAAAATAAATAATTCATTAATCAGAAGACTATTTGATCAGATATAAAATATCTGAAAAGTTATTTTAGGAAATTATAACTTTGTAATCTGAATATTTTCCTTGGTGCCCCGACTTCCTAGTTAATTACAGTTAAATGATGAATCAGTTTAATCGGTTGCAGTGCATGGTCATCCTAGTCTGGTATGTTAATTCTTAATTAAAATGCTTTATACCCTCGGGTAGAAAGAGGTGTTTCTGTCTTGCTGGCAGGCTCTCTGGGATCCCTGGGGTGTAGCTAGTTACGAGGCAAGGTATCACAATTTACTATGATCTGATAGACAACTAAATATATAGTGTCCCATGTCCATTGTTTTGTCGCAATACGAAACCTTCAGCCCTGCCCCTTGGCCGGCAGCGGGGTGCTAGAGGTGGTTAGCGTCCCGTTCCCTGGATTGGACAGGGCACTATAGATACTTCAGGTTCTCGGTATATATCTCGGTATAACCAGGACCGCTCACGTAGCCCTGCCTCTCTTTCTTTGTCGATACGTTGTCCGCGTAGAGAGGTCTTTTGCCTTGTCACTCTCAACGGTCTAGCTCTAGCTGGGATGTGTGAACCCCACGTTTATCCTCTAGACTCTTTTTACACCACTAATGGATCCTTGAGTTGTTATTAAGCCTTCTTCCTACCTGTCTCTATATGATTTCCCTCAGGTTGAGTATTTCCCTTCTGTGATGTATCTAGTTTAAAGTGTGAAGACCTTTAGTCAACTTAGTCTCACTACTCTGCCCGTCGGCTATGTATCACTTGGATAATAAAACTCACTACTGGACACACCTTCCTCCTTGTCTTTTAATGGTAACTCACTTTGTCATGGAGTATTGGTCTCCGTTTCCAGTGTCCCGGTAGAGGGGAGTGTCAGAGGTGTTATCTCCCGTGCCGTTAACTGTCTTGGGAGGGCGTTTTACTCAAGACAAAATAAGACTACCGTTTATTTTTGGAAACACTCTGTTTTTTGTCTTTTACAATCAAACACACTTCAAAATACACAGTTTGTTACTTGGTTACACACAGTGTTACTCAAAAATACGCAAATGCCTTAATGCTCTACAATGCCTGGTTCAATGATAACACTTATCTCTATAATATTTCAACTTAATTACCTTTAAAAGATGACAGGGAGACCCAGGAGCTCAGGAGCGGTGTTGCAGTCGGTCAGAGAACTTTTAAGAATTTAGTTAGGTAGCGACTCCCCTCTACTGGCTGAGAGGGGTTGAATTGGAGTCGGTGCTTTACTAAATTTAGAGATTCAAGTTTGGACTGGATGAGAGAACCCGCTGGTGATTCCCTGCCCCACTGGAATATCGAAGAGTCTGTGCCACGCAACGAGGGCGAGGTACTGAGCTCAATCGAGAGGTTAAGTTTCTGAGACTTTCTCTGGATGTAATTTGCGTCAGTATACACACACCAAGGCCGCAGGCGACAGGACAGCTGTTCAATAGTTAAACGGTATATCGGAGAGACACTTCTCAGATCCAACAAGTTAGAATCTTTAAGTAATTTGAGTCAGGTGCCAATTACCCTAAGTCAAATGGTTGTCTAAATGAATTCAGAATTCAAGAAGTCAGCGCGGAAGTATTGGCAGTTTCTCTATATATACCTTTTTATCCCTCACTCGAGGTCACGTGAGTGTCCTCCCCTCTACAAACTTGGAGGACACACAGCTGATTTACCACACATTAACAACAGTTCATATATGGGCATCCGTTTATGACAGTGCCCTTACTCTTTCAGCAATGAGTCTAACAGCTGTTCCCATTCAGAGGTGTCACTTGAGGCAGAGGGTGGTTCTTCCTGACACCAGTCTTGTTCAGTAGTTGGTTGGCTTGAGTCATCTTCTGGTGACGTTGCCCAATCCGGTATTTCAGTAGGCGTGGGCATCTCTGTCTCTACAATTGGTGGGTAAGGCAGGGGAAGAGGACCAGGAGGTAGATCCATTTGGCGTTTCACTACAGTTTGATGTGGTTGTTTTGGGCTGTAAACTCTACATAAAGGCACAAAGACATTCCAGTCGCCTATGCTAGAGCATAAAGGAATCATCTGCTGCCTTACAATTTACAAATGGGCGTGAGGTGTCATAAAACCCCCATCCCAATCCATCTCCCCCTCTGTGGGAGAGACAGAGAGTTCTGTAGAGCTGATACACTGTAACCTGATCCTTTGGATTCTCACAGGAGAGTCATGACACAGTGCATGCCAGAGCAAAAACCAAGCCATGAGGTCAACGGAATTGTCCGTAGAGCTACGAGAAAGGATTGTGTCGAGGCACAGATCTGGGGAAAGGTACTACATTTTTTGCAGCATTGAAGGTCCCCTAGAACACAGTGACCTTAATCATTCTTAAATGGAATAAATTTGGAACCACCAAGACTCTTCCTATAGCTGGCCGCCCGGCCAAACTGAGCAATCAGGGGAGAAGGGCCTTGCTCAGGGAGGTGACCAAGAACCCGATGGTCACTCTGACAGAGCTCCAGAGTTCCTCTGTGGAGATGGAAGAACCTTCCAGAAGGACAACCATCTCTGCAGCACTCCACCAATCAGGTCTTATGGTCGAGTGGCCATACGGAAGACACTCCTCAGTAAAAGGCACATAACATCCCAGTTGGAGTTTGCCAAAAGGCACCTAAAGGACTCTCAGACCATGAGAAACAAGATTCTCTGGTCTGATGAATCCAAGATTGTGGCTTCGGGACAAGTCTCTGAATGTCCTTGAGTGACCCAGCCAGAGCCCAGATGTGAACATCTCTGGAGAGACCTGAAATTAGCTGGGTAGCGACACTCCCCACCCAACCTGAGGGAGCTTGAGAAGATCTGCAGAGAAGAATGGGAGAAACTCTCCAAATACAGGTGTGCCAAGCTTGTAGCATCATAGCCAAGGCTGTAATTGCTGCCAAAGGTGCTTCAACAAAGTACTGACTAAAGGGTCTGAGTATTATTGAAAATTATGTAAATGGTCTGAATATTTTCAGAATGCATTGTATGTTGCTTGGCATTTTATAAACACATTTCATGCAATTCACTTTATGTACAAAAACACATTTAAGTGGTACTGACCCAACAATGAAAGAGTCAATATGTGCACTCACCAGGGATAAGGATAAATCGCTCTGCTGTATAGCCAATAAGACAGGCTATACTGTTCAGTCAATTAAGTCTAGAATTCGAATAACTGCAAAAGACAGTGTTTCTCATTCTTCACAGTAATAGCTATTTGCTTTCCAAACTATGATGAAATATTGCGAAATGCCTGGCTGGGCCTCTTTACTGACCGACGTAACTCCAAAAATTGTGGGCCCTTCCGACTGTAGGCAATGCAATTTAAAACAATCCACAGCTTATTCCTTTTAAAGAAGCTAATGATTCTCTGTGGCTAAATCATGGTATAGTAGCCTATTCTGAATTATTACATTTAAGTCTGTATAGACAGGAGTCTGATAATTCGGCTACATAATTTCGGCGATTTAATTCAAATGTACTTTAGGGGAGGATGGACAGGCCACCTACAGTATGTCTGTCGTGCACTTGTGACTGAGTTTTCAAAACAAATGGCCACTCGATTGATGCAAATAATCATGATTCTGCCAGGTAGTCATATGCTACTTTGTAGTTACCTTTTAAATTTCCTTTCCTTCTACTCAAAGACTGTTAGGCTATCATTAGTATTGCTAGCAGCTACACAGTGGTAGACATATAGGCCCTACGCACACTGCACACAAACAGAAAGGGACATTCCCATGTGGTTGTTGCCACTTCAGAATGCTGGCTTATTTTTTGGGTCAACGAAACATTACTGTTTGAATAAATCATGATAATAAAAAAAGCTAATTGTGAAACAAAAACGAACCATGACCAGGTACATGTTTTCCCTTGGACCCTAGCGACCCTGGCGAGCAATTAAAATTGTGTCGCACTGCCAAAGAAAAAACGATCACAAACGCAACCGTTTTGGTCTCAGTATCGAACCGAGTGGTGATAGTGTTGTCAGAGCAGAGTCATTGAGTAATAATAGTAGTAGTGAAGTCTAAATCAGAACAGAGTCATTGACTAATGATAGCAGTAGTGAAGTCTAAATCAGAACAGAGTCATTGAGTAATGATAGTAGTAGTGATGCTTCTTACCCTCACGTTCCCCTCAGAGCCCAGCTGCTTGCGGGGTTTGTCCGGCTCGGCCCGTGTTCCGTCAGGGTAAGCATGCATGTAGAAACACTTCCCTCCAAACGGACAGGTTCCCCGGCCCTGGTCAAAGTACTTACACGCCTTCTTACTACAGAAGGAAGACAACAGGACAGGAGAGAACAGGACACTGGGCAGGGTTAGAGTTAGGGACCAGCACCCTGGTCAAAGTATGTGTATGGCTAACTGCAGAAGGAAGACAACAGGACAGGAGAGAACAGGACACTGGGCAGGGTTAGAGTTAGGGACCAGCACCCTGGTCAAAGTATTTGTATGGCTAACTGCAGAAGGAAGACAATGACTTTTCAATGATCCAAGACCAGCTCAGTTAATCCCTACCATGACAATGAGTCATCATAAGGCTGCATCAAATTGACATGATCCTAGGGGCATTGACAAACACAATGTAAGAAACACAATTTGTGTGCCCCTAATTGCATGGAATACCTCTGTTTATCCTACAGCTATTGTAAGCAGTAATCATGAGCCTATGAACCAGAGTTACACTGTTAGCACTGAGGCGGTGTGCAATAGTAGGAAGACCACTTTATGCAGCTCACCCTGCACTATCAACTCCAATGTAAATAACATGAGTAAGTCTACCTCTGATAAGCTTCCCAGTAAAACATTAAAAACAATCAAGCAACCCAGAAAAGTGCTAAAAATAACCCATATTAACATATGTAGCCTAAGAAACAAGGTCCATGAAGTCAATAAATTAAAATAAAATAAAATTACATTGGTCACATACACATGGTTAGCAGAAGTTATTGCGAGTGTAGTGAAATGCTTGTGCTTCTAGTTCTGACAGTGCAGCAATATCTAACAAGTAATATCTAACAATTCCACAACAAATACCTCATACACACAAATCTAAGTAAGGAATGGAATAAGAACATATAATATATGGATGAGCAATGTCAGAGCGGCATAGACTAAGCTGCAAATGATAGTATAGAATACAGTATATACAGTGGGGCAAAAAAGTATTTAGTCAGCCACCAATTGTGCAAGTTCTCCCACTTAAAAAGATGAGAGAGGCCTGTAATTTTCATCATAGGTACACTTCAACTATGACAGACAAAATGAAAAAAAAAAATCCAGAAAATCACATTGTAGGATTTTTTATTAATTGATTTGCAAATTATGGTGGTAAATAAGTATTTGGCCAATAACAAAAGTTTATCTCAATACTTTGTTATATACCCTTTGTTGGCAATGACAGAGGTCAAATGTTTTCTGTAAGTCTTCACAAGGTTTTCACACACTGTTGCTGGTATTTTGGCCCATTCCTCCATGCAGATCTCCTCTAGAGCAGTGATGTTTTGGGGCTGTTGCTGGGCAACACGCACTTTCAACTCCCTCCAAGGATTTTCTATGGGGTTGAGATCTGGAGACTGGCTAGGCCACTCCAGGACCTTGAAATGCTTCTTACAAAGCCACTCCTTCCTTGCCCGGGCGGTGTGTTTGGGATCATTGTTATGCTGAAAGACCCAGCCACGTTTCATCTTCAATGCCCTTGCTGATGGAAGGAGGTTTAGCTGGTATTATGTTGTTCCACTATGAGGTTAGCTGGTATTATGTTGTTCTGAGGTTAGCTGGTATTATGTTGTTCTACTATGAGGTTAGCTGGTATTATGTTGTTCTACTATGAGGTTAGCTGGTATCATGTTGTTCTGAGGTTAGCTGGTATTATGTTGTTCTACTATGAGGTTAGCTGGTATTACGTTGTTCTGAGGTTAGCTGGTATTATGTTGTTCTACTATGAGGTTAGCTGGTATTATGTTGTTCTGAGGTTAGCTGGTATTATGTTGTTCCACTATGAGGTTAGCTGGTATTATGTTGTTCTACTATGAGGTTAGCTGGTATTATGTTGTTCCACCATGAGGTTAGCTGGTATTACGTTGTTCTGAGGTTAGCTGGTATTATGTTGTTCCACCATGAGGTTAGCTGGTATTACGTTGTTCTTCTATGAGCAAACAACCACTCCAAGGCTCAGCGAGCGAGTGACGTTTGAAACGCTATGAGCGCACGCTAACTAGCCAGCCATTTCACTTTGGTTACACCAGCCTCATCTCGGGAGGTGATATGCTTGAAGTCATAAACAGCGCAATGCTTGACGCACAACGAAGAGCTGCTGGCAAAACGCACGAAAATGCTGTTTGAATGAATGTTTATGCGCCTGCTTCTGCCTACCACCGCTCAGTCAGATACTTAGATACTTGTATGCTCAGTCAGATTATACACACTGCATGACACGGTAGATAATATCTAGTAATATCATCAACTAGTGATTATGATTGATTGATTGTTTTTTATAAGATAAGTTTAATGCTAGCTAGCAACTTACCTTGGCTTACTGCATTTGCGTAACAGGCAGTCTGCTTGTGGAGTGCAACAAGAGGCAGGTGGTTATTGAGTTGGACTAGTTAACTGTAAGGTTGCAAGATTAGATCCCCCGAGCTGACAAGGTGAAAATCTGCCGTTCTGCCCCTGAACGAGGCAGTTAACCCACCGTTCCTAGGCCGTCATTGAAAGTAAGAATGTGTTCTTAACTGAATTGCCTAGTTAAATAAAGATTAAATAAAGGTGGAGAAAAAAAATAAAAAATTGGCAAAATCGGTGTCTAAAAATATCAATTTCCGATTGTTATGAAAGCTTGAAATCGGCCCTAATTAATCGGCCATTCCGATTAATCGGTCGACCTCTAATCCAGATACTGACTGTTAGCACTTGGTGGTCTATAGCAGCTTCCCACAAGAATGGGCTTTAGGTGAGGCAGATGAACCTGTAGCCATATTACTTCCAACAGTAATCAAATCAAATCAAATTTTATTTGTCACATACACATGGTTAGCAGATGTTAATGCGAGTGTAGCGAAATGCTTGTGCTTCTAGTTCCGACATTGCAGTAATAACCAACAAGTAATCTAACTAACAATTCCAAAACTACTGTCTTATACACAGTGTAAGGGGATAAAGAATATGTACATAAGGATATATGAATGAGTGATGGTACAGAGCAGCATAGGCAAGATACAGTAGATGGTATCGAGTACAGTATATACATATGAGATGAGTATGTAAACAAAGTGGCATAGTTAAAGTGGCTAGTGATACATGTATTACATAAGGATGCAGTCGATGATATAGAGTACAGTATATATGTATGCATATGAGATGAATAATGTAGGGTAAGTAACATTATATAAGGTAGCATTGTTTAAAGTGGCTAGTGATATATTTACATCATTTCCCATCAATTCCCATTATTAAAGTGGCTGGAGTTGAGTCAGTGTCAGTGTCAGTGTGTTGGCAGCAGCCACTCAATGTTAGTGGTGGCTGTTTAACAGTCTGATGGCCTTGAGATAGAAGCTGTTTTTCAGTCTCTCGGTCCCAGCTTTGATGCACCTGTACTGACCTCGCCTTCTGGATGATAGCGGGGTGAACAGGCAGTGGCTCGGGTGGTTGATGTCCTTGATGATCTTTATGGCCTTCCTGTAACATCGGGTGGTGTAGGTGTCCTGGAGGGCAGGTAGTTTGCCCCCGGTGATGCGTTGTGCAGACCTCACTACCCTCTGGAGAGCCTTACGGTTGTGGGCGGAGCAGTTGCCGTACCAGGCGGTGATACAGCCCGCCAGGATGCTCTCGATTGTGCATCTGTAGAAGTTTGTGAGTGCTTTTGGTGACAAGCCGAATTTCTTCAGCCTCCTGAGGTTGAAGAGGCGCTGCTGCGCGTTCTTCACGATGCTGTCTGTGTGAGTGGACCAATTCAGTTTGTCTGTGATGTGTATGCCGAGGAACTTAAAACTTGCTACCCTCTCCAATACTGTTCCATCGATGTGGATAGGGGGGTGTTCCCTCTGCTGTTTCCTGAAGTCCATAATCATCTCCTTAGTTTTTGTTGACGTTGAGTGTGAGGTTATTTTCCTGACACCACACTCCGAGGGCCCTCACCTCCTCCCTGTAGGCCGTCTCGTCGTTGTTGGTAATCAAGCCTACCACTGTTGTGTCGTCCGCAAACTTGATGATTGAGTTGGAGGCGTGCGTGGCCACGCAGTCGTGGGTGAAGAGGGAGTACAGGAGAGGGCTCAGAACGCACCCTTGTGGGGCCCCAGTGTTGAGGATCAGCGGGGTGCAGATGTTGTTGCCTACCCTCACCGCCTGGGGGCGGCCCGTCAGGAAGTCCAGTACCCAGTTGCACAGGGCGGGGTCGAGACCCAGGGTCTCGAGCTTGATGACGAGCTTGGAGGGTACTATGGTGTTGAATGCCGAGCTGTAGTCGATGAACAGCATTCTCACATAGGTATTCCTCTTGTCCAGATGGGTTAGGGCAGTGTGCAAGTGTGGTTGAGATTGCATCGTCTGTGGACCTATTTGGGCGGTAAGCAAATTGGAGTGGGTCTAGGGTGTCAGGTAGGGTGGAGGTGATATGGTCCTTGACTAGTCTCTCAAAGCACTTCATGATGACGGAAGTGAGTGCTACGGGGCGGTAGTCGTTTAGCTCAGTTACCTTAGCTTTCTTGGGAACAGGAACAATGGTGGCCCTCTTGAAGCATGTGGGAACAGCAGATTGGTATAGGGATTGATTGAATATGTCCGTAAACACACCGGCCAGCTGGTCTGCGCATGTTCTGAGGGCGCGGCTGGGGATGCCGTCTGGGCCTGCAGCCTTGCGAGGGTTAACACGTTTAAATGTCTTACTCACCTCGGCTGCAGTGAAGGAGAGTCTGCATGTTTTCGTTGCAGGCCGTGTCAGTGGCACTGTATTGTCCTCAAAGCGGGCAAAAAAGTTATTTAGTCTGCCTGGGAGCAAGACACCCTGGTCCGTGACTGGGCTGGATTTCTTCTTGTAGTCCGTGATTGACTGTAGACCCTGCCACATGCCTCTTGTGTCTGAGCCGTTGAATTGAGATTCTACTTTGTCTCTGTACTGGCGCATAGCTTGTTTGATAGCCTTGCGGAGGGAATAGCTGCACTGTTTGTATTCGGTCATGTTACCAGTCACCTTGCCCTGATTAAAAGCAGTGGTTCGCGCTTTCAGTTTCACGCGAATGCTGCCATCAATCCACGGTTTCTGGTTTGGGAATGTTTTAATCGTTGCTATGGGAACGACATCTTCAACGCACGTTCTAATGAACTCGCACACCGAATCAGCGTATTCGTCAATGTTATTATCTGACGCAATACGAAACATCTCCCAGTCCACGTGATGGAAGCAGTCTTGGAGTGTGGAGTCAGCTTGGTCGTCGGACCAGCGTTGGACAGACCTCAGCGTGGGAGCCTCTTGTTTTAGTTTCTGTCTGTAGACAGGGATCAACAAAATGGAGTCGTGGTCAGCTTTTCCGAAAGGAGGGCGGGGCAGGGCCTTATATGCGTCGCGGAAGTTAGAGTAACAATGATCCAAGGTTTTTCCACCCCTGGTTGCGCAATCGATATGCTGATAAAATTTAGGGAGTCTTGTTTTCAGATTAGCCTTGTTAAAATCCCCAGCTACAATGAATGCAGCCTCCAGATAAATGGATTCCAGTTTGCAAAGAGTCAAATAAAGTTCGTTCAGAGGCATCGATGTGTCTGCTTGGGGGGGATATATACGGCTGTGATTATAATCGTAGAGAATTCTCTTGGTAGATAATGCGGTCTACATTTGATTGTGAGGAATTCTAAATCAGGTGAACAGAAGGATTTGAGTTCCTGTATGTTTCTTTCATCACACCATGTCTTGTTAGCCATAAGGCATACGCCCCCCGCCCCTCTTCTTACCAGAAAGATGTTTGTTTCTGTCTGCGTGATGCGTGGAGAAACCCGCTGGCTGCACCGCCTCCGATAGCGTCTCTCCAGTGAGCCATGTTTCCGTGAAGCAAAGAACGTTACAGTCTCTGATGTCCCTCTGGAATGCTACCCGTGCTCAGATTTCATCAACCTTGTTGTCAAGAGACTGGACATTGGCGAGAAGAATGCTAGGGAGTGGTGCACGATGTGCCCGTCTCCGGAGTCTGACCAGAAGACCGCCTCGTTTCCCTCTTTTTCGGAGTCGTCTTTTTGGGTCGCTGCATGGGAACCATTCCGTTGTCCTGTTTGAAAGGCAGAACATAAGATCCGCGTCGCGAAAAACATATTCTTGGTCGTACTGATGGTGAGTTGACGCTGATCTTATATTCAGTAGTTCTTCTCGACTGTATGTAATGAAACCTAAGATGACCTGGGGTACTAATGTAAGAAATAACACGTAAAAAAACAAAACACTGCATAGTTTCCTAGGAACGCGAAGCGAGGCGGCCATCTCTGTCGGCGCCGTCTCTAAGCTTTACAGTAATGTGGTTCTGAATATAGACCGCAACACCACCTCCGTTGGCAGTTCTGTCTTTTCTGTAGATGTTATAGCCATGTATTGCTACCAATGTATCATCAAAGGTGTCATCTAAGTGAGTTTCAGAGATAGTCAGAATATGAATGTGTACCAGTCAAAAGTCCATCATTACTATATATAGATATATATATAGATAGATAAACACACACACACCTGACTCCAGACTTAAAGTCCTCTATCAGTCTGTTCTTCTCATCCTGGTCCTCCACCCAGTAACCACTGGGGATGACAAACTCAGACACCACTCTGCACTCTGGACATGACCTGACCACAGACAGACAGAGACACACACACACACAGTTACCCACAACATTGTATACTATGTCCAGTCATTCTGTGCTACTTCATAACTGCTGAGTACCACAATGCCACTACAGTGGCATCCTGTTGAAACTCTCTGAAGTGATCAGGGTTACATGATTAACTGATACAGCATTACTCAGTAATAACAGTGGAGGTTAGACATGCCTTTATATTAGCCCCCTGGTGGTTACTGTGGTAAATCAACCATCACATCCTCACTATTATGTAGAAGCTCCACTACCACAGTATATTAGCAACCATCAACACTTGATGATCTTGTTCTCAAACTGCTTGGTGTTTATAGTAGTTATCAACTCACTTGTTCTTTATAGTAGTTATCAACTCACTTGTTCTCAAACTGCTTGGCGCAGCGCCACTGGCGGATGCAGGAGAGGCAGTATGTGTGGCAGCAGGAAGAGAGGATCCCGAAGCGTCTCTCTGAGGCAGCAGCTTTTTCATAAACCACCTCCATACAGATAGAACACACCTTGTCCTGGCTGTGCTGCGCTGCAAATGCCTTCTCCATGTCCGCCTCAAACACCAACATACACATCTGGCAGAGGCGGGTGATACATGTACCTATTAATATCCTAAACAGTATCATCTTCAGACAACAGTTTTGTTTGACTTGCCCATTGTCCTCCACATAGGACACACTTCTATCAACATAAAGATGCATCAGACAGTGTAATTAGAGACTACAGAACCACGTGGCCTCATACCTTCTGGTGAGCTCTCCTCTGATCGTGGTCATGTTGGGGTTAGGGTTAAAATATGGGTCCTACCTTCTCGTGAGCTCTCCTCTGCTCAGGGTTGTGTGGGTGGAGCACCTGCAGATGGCAGATATCACACATATCACCGTGGAGATAGGGACAGGTGTTTCCGTAGTTACACTGTCCTGCAGCGGCGTAGGGACAGAGTTGTGGCTGGGGGCCAGCGACATGGTAGGGGCCGGCCGTGGCAGAACACTCCAGACCGGTCCTGATGGCATCCAGGTAGGAGTGTGGAGGTTTGGCATGGGCACTGTTGTCATGGTACTCCGTCCAACAGTCCGCCTCTGAGCCACCCCCACCAAAGGGCATCATTGTACTGTCACACCCCAGGGCTGGAACACACAGGCACAAACAGAGAGAGAAAGACAGTTAAAGTCAAGGCCACAGAACACTGGATTCACCATTGATACTACTGGCTGCATCACATGGACACCTCCTAGTGTAAAACGATTGGTTTAAATTTGACTGGTTTAAATTTGAGACAACCATACAGTTGAAGTCAGAAGTTCACATACACTTAGGTTGGAGTCATTAAAACTCGCTTATCAACCACTCCACAAATTTCTTGTTAACAAACTATAGTCTTGGCAAGTTGTTAAGACATCTACTTTGTGCATGACACAAGTCATTTTCCCAACAATTATTTACAGACAGATTATTTCACTTACAATTCACTATATCACAATTCAAGAGGGTGAGAAGTTTATATACACTAAGTTGACAGTGCCTTTAAGCAGCTTGGATAAATTCCAGAAAATGATATCATGGCTTTAGAAGCTTCTGATAGGCTAATAGACATCATTTGAGTCAAATGGAGGTGTACCTGTGGATGTATTTGGAAATAAATTGTAGACCTCCACAAGTC